>NW_017731784.1:611962-653457 GCF_001890085.2 Hipposideros armiger
AAAAAAAAAAAAAGAAAGAAAGTGATACGGAAGTTACCCACATCACTTCGACTCACACCAATAAGTAACAATTCACTCGTACAGCCCCACCTGCTACAAAAGAGGCAGGCGCTATGGTGTCTACCTGGGTGCTACGGTCTCCAACTGCTAAAGTTCAGGGAGAAAGGTGTACAAACTCAAAGAAAAGGGGGCAGCTGGCTGCTAGCAAATAGTTGCAGTTTCTGCTACAAAGAACAATTTTTAATGGCATATTTCTGTCTTGAAATTTTACATTATTTTCTATCCACCTACTTTCAAAATGATGGATAAATAGTGCAGCAGCCTAGCTGTGCTGGGCAGCCACCAGAAGAAACAAGGAACGGATTCTCCGCTAGAGCTTCTGGAGGGAGCATAGCACTGCCAATACCTTGGTTTCAGCCCAGTGACACTGACTTCAGAATTCTTGCCTCCAGAACTGTGAAAGGATAAACTTCTGTTGTTTGAAGCCACCCAGTTGTGGCCACTTTTATAACAGCCACAGGAAATAAATACAGTGCCCCTGTCTTTGAATTTAATCTTGGGAGTTTTTTTCATAACCATAGCCCTTGGCCAAAATGTTTGTATTCTAATATTACCTATAAACTGGAGTTAACAATGTGAATTTAGCTGAGTATTTGCCTAAGAAAAATAAATCTCTCTAGGCAAACGGAGTGGGCTGTAATTGATATTCAGAGTTTCATAAAAACGAGTATTAACACGGGTGCTCTATTTGGGGAATTTGGGGTTGGGAAGAGGGAAGAAAATTCCCAAAGTTCATTTTCACTCATTAACTCATTCAGTAAATATTCATTGGACACCTGCCATGGGCCAGGCACTGTGCTCAGAATTGGGGAAACAATGATGTATTAGATAAAGTTCCCCAAGGGATCTTGTTGAGTTCAGCTTTCAGTGAAAGAGACAGAAAACGAAAGAAGACCTAAGATGGAATAAATTTGAGAAGCCCACTTTATTTTAAAAATGTAAAAAACATGTGAAATACTTCAGAACACCTCTCCAAACATTTTAATACTGTCTATGAACAAAATGTTTTCTGGGAAAAAAAAGAAGGCTTCCTGAATTCAGAAACCAAGCCAAGAGAAGGTTGGCATATCACCTGACACAGAACGAGCCCCCAGGGCAGACACAGAAATGAAATATCCCAAAACACAAGATATTATGAGGAAATATGAAGGCAGAGCAGATGCATTTGCTTTCTATTATCTCGTGTTTTACAAAGGATATCAAAATCATATAAAAGACAAAAACATGTACAGACTTTCTTGATTTCTAAAGCGGAACTCTCTTTAGCAGCTGAGTCAAATGAGTTAAAAACTAAATTACTATATTCATCAATCTACATAAAACAACTTTGCTATATTTAAAGTCTACCGTAATCCAAATTCTACCATAGGTTTTAAAAGTCTGAAGCTGACACAATGATATGCATATACGGTAGGGGATGAGGGAGTCTTAATAATCTAGGAAACAAACCTGAATTGCCCGAGGGAGCTGACGACATAATCAAATTATCCAGTTCAAAGGGCAACTTGTGTAATTCAAGACCATAAAGGAAAAGAAAAGCCCTCCTGTATTGCCCAATAAGTTTCCATGGCTTAATATTTCCGCGTGAAATTGCCTTGAATCTTCATTTTGTTTTGCATTTTTAGACACAATCAGTTGGAATTTTTTCATTGGAAAGTGGCAAAGTGACAAGCATTCTTGTTAAAGAAATCTAATATCACACATCCTGACAAATCTCTTTGGACTTTCCTCACTTCATGGAAAGATTCAGAAGTGTTTGGCAGACTGGTGGGCAGGCCGTCAGGAACCTTATTTGCCTGAGGGTCTGAATAGCTTCCTGGGAAATTCTACCACCCAAGGGAAGCTCTCAAAGGTCAGGCGCAAGCTTGGCCCAGTAACAATGCTGCCCTGGTCCCTGAGGAAGGGTGATTCTGAGTGCAGCCTGGTCTGTGAATTACATTTGTCCACCAGCCCAGCCCCCACAGACCCAAGTAAGAATCCTAGAAAGAGACATAAAAAAAAAAAAATTTTTTTTTAAAAACCGACAACAGCATTTTTTACTAAAATTTGCTAATCGACTGTAACAACACTAAAAGGGGACAGACCAACATTATCTATCTCTTAATGAGATGCATTAGGAAGTACTCTGCACTTTCTATAAAGTATTCTTGCCCCCCCAGATCATAACAATAATAACTGAAGCAGAATCTAATCAAGCCTCTAGGCCTCATTATTACCAATTTCCAGGAAACATGGAGAACAGAGGAGCATTTTTAACTACGCCATGATGATACCATCAGCCAAATCCAGGATGTGGAAAATTCCATGAAAAAAACGACCAGCTTCCTTAACAAATGCATAGTTTTTAAAAGGAGTAGTGGGAATTATTGTAAGTAACAAGAGACTTAAAAGACACAACGAACTACATGCGTGGACCTTTTTTATTTCCTGATTCAAACAAATCATCTGTACACAGGAGAGAATTGGAGAAAATAGAACATGAGCTGAGAATTAGATAATACATTAAGAAATTGTTATTCATTTTTTTAAGGTATGACAATGTTATTGAAAAAAGAAGCCCTGACTTTTTAAATAATAATGAAACACTTAAAGGTAGTATCTGAGATATGATGTCTGGGATTTTCCTCAAACCATTCCAGAGGTAGGGGAGGGAAATGATGAAGAAGAGTAAGGTGGGTAAATAAAACAAGAATGATAAAACATTGATAATTGCTGTAGCTGGCTAATGTCTGCTGGTGATTCATTATACTAGTCTCTCTATAGTTGAAGTTTCCATAATAGAATTGTCAAAAAGTACGTAAGCCCCATTTTACCTTTCCACTCTTCCTTCCCACTGCCCTGAAACATCAACTCCCACCCTGAGTATCCCTGCCATCTCCACAGCTCTACGCCCATTGCAACACTCTCCAAAAATTCTCTCCAAAAGCACTTGTCTGAACTGTCCTTCAATGCCCGGCTCAAATTCCTGCCTCCTCCTCAAAGGCTCCTCTGAGTGTCCCCAAATATCCTGACCCTTCTCTCCTTTCTCTGGACTCTCACAGCACTTGAAGTCAGTTGGTATTTGTCATAGTTTGCTTTATTTTCTTGGTTAACTTTTTAGTGTTCGGCATCCCCAGTGGGGTGTGAGGCACTCATAAGGCAGGGCACAACTTCACCCCAGAATCTGTCTTAAATAATCTCAACTAATTAGCAAGTCATGGGGATGCTCTAGAAAAGCCCTGACCTCAAGAAGAATAACACATCGACACAAGAACCTGGAAACCTGAGTTTGTCCTAACATTAATCAGGGTTGCAAGTGACAGAAAATTGGAATGTATAGATGGAAATAACTGGAAAGTCGAACTGTAGATTCAGACATGTAAGGATATTTTTGGTTCCCTCTCCCCTCTTCCCCATCTCTAAGCTTTGCTGTTTGCAACAGACCCAGTTCTTATCAGCCTAGCTTTAAAACACTGAAAGAAAGGTTAATTTTTTTCTCCCAACATGCATATACACAAACCTCAGTGAAAGATTCTTGTTGGTCCAGATTGCAACTCAGTGCCCATCTTTTGGCCAATCACTGAGGTAGGGGAATGGGGCCAATCTGGCTCACAGGTGATCCCTGTGTCCAGGGGGCAGATACCCAAGACGACAGCATAAAGTGGGGTAGTGACTGTTCCCCAATGGAAGGGGAGATACAGTTACTCAAAGCACGGGGAAAGGAATGCTGGGAAGAACCTTCCATTGCCACCTCCCTAAACAAAACCTTTACCACAGCTTTAGTTCTTCCCCTGACAAATGGTCCTGGGCCAGCTATTAAATAATAATATAGCAATTATCACATTTTTTTTACACTCTTACTATGTATCAGATAATGTACCAGTACTTTGTAATGTAATTACAATTACATTTATAAAGTAATATAATGTGTACACATGATCTCTAGCCCTCTCAACAATCCAATAAGGTTAATGTTATTAGGCCCATTTTCTAGATGAAAAAATAAGACAAATAGTCCAAAGGCCTGTGTCTTAGTTTGTGCTGCTAAAACGAAGTACCATAGACTGGGTGGCTTATAAACAACAAAAATATATTTCTCATAGCTCTGTAATCTGGAAGTCCACGATCAGGGTGGCAGCACAGTCCAGTTCTGGTGAGCACCCTCTTCTGGGTCGCATGCAGACTGGCAACTTCTCCATGTATCCTCGCTTGGTAGGGAGAGAGGGAGCAAACCCCATGACTCATGAAGGCACCAATCCCATTCTGAGGGCTACTCTGTCATGATCTCATCTGATCCTAATCATCTCCCAAAAGCCCCGTCTCTTAAATTAATACCATCCTCCACTGGGGGGTAGGGTTGCAACATATGAACAGGTTGTTATGTTCAAGGACACCTGTGGGCTTTACCACACCTGCATCTTTGCGCTTCAATTTTTATCTAAGTGGGGGTTCCTGATATCTCTCACCCTCGAAAGATGTTTTCAACACAAAGGGAAATGTACAGTTAGCTCTCAAGAACACGGGTTTGAGCTGGGCAGGTCCACTTACATGAGGATTTTTTTCAAGAAATACAGTCAGCCCTTGGTATCTGTGACTTTCCTCTCGCAGGTTTCATAGCCTCAGGTTTCACATCTGCAGATTCAACCACCCGCGTATAGAAAACAGCAGCACTTTCCGGTAAGTAGTTAGGTGTCTGAGACTGGGAATGCAAAAGCACTGCTTTTGATTCACGGTTGGAAACCCGCTGTTGGGAATGCAAAAATACTATTTTTGATCTGCTGCTGGGAATCCGTGGTTGGGAATGCGAAACTACTGTTTTCCATCGGTGACTGATTGAATCCCCTGATGTGAAGGGCAGCCTGCAGTTCAGTTTTGGGGGAGCAAAAGTTATGTGTGGATTTTCGACTGGACGGAGGGCTTGGCTGACTCCACCCTCTCCCCCTCATTATTCAAGGATCAAGTGTATGTCAAGGTTTCTGAGACTCAATTATTTGGCCCAGCCCTGTCCTGCATCCTCCCAGCATAGCCTTCTGAGGCTCCAAGGCCATGTCCTCCACAGAGCCCTCCTGACTCCTCCACTGCTATCAGCCGTGTTCTTTGCTCTGGATTCCCTGGCAGTATACTCACGGCGCTCTCCTGACATGTATCACCTTCTCTTCCATAACATAGACGTGGATATCAGCTCCCCCATTAAACCATAAATTATTGAGAAAGGGACCGTTTTTAGTTTAATTTCATAATAGCATGTGTTTAACCTAAATGTGATAGGTTTTAAATAAATGTTCTTCAAGTAATTAATACTTTTTTTTTAATTTTTATTTATGGGTAGGGTATTCCCCTGTAAATTCAAGGCACAGCTATTTGGGCTTCAAATAAAAGCACAGAATGTTAGGACTATAAGAGGTCCCCTAAATCCAAGACCAGTCTGCAAAGTATTTGTTACTGATCCACAACAAATAGGTCAAGACATTAAAGAAGAAGACTTGTATTCTGTATGTCTTTGCTTTTTAAATACATTTTTCTAATAATTTGTTTTTAGTGTATTTACAAAGTATCACCCCAAAATGGACTGGGAAGTGAAAAAACTAAAATCTTTGCCAGCAATCTTTTGTGCTGCACAGTTCTTGCCTAAACTCTCACTCCAAGTAGAAGCCCTTTCTTTCTTTCTGGCCAACCAGCCTCTTTAACACTTTCCAGGGGAGCATTTGCACCATCCAATTCCCACTTACAGATCGTTTCATAGCTTAACGATTTCTTTTCTGACCTTGGAAGGTTCTCTAGGTCTGTCAGTGAAGAAAGCAGACTTGTCCAGCCTAGGGTGGAGTGGTATGTGACAGACTTCAGCAAAAAGTGGAAATTACACTGATCTGGATTCTCAGGCTCAGTTTTCTCATCTGCAAGATAAACACCTTCCATTTCTGACATTTTATGATCCCAGGATTTATTAATGAGCTTTTCTATCCCACTGAGGTTGAGGCAAGTTTCTGCCTCTGGAGAGCAGTCCACTGCAGTCCCCTCCCTTGACAAAAGCTCCCTTTTTGACATTGAGTGACTTGATTATACAACTACAGTACGTCCCATGTATCATTTATAGGAGATAATAATATTAGCTTATTCAAAATCCAAATTAAATAAAGGTTAATAGAGTTGCTGTAGAAAGCAGACCTCTGCTTTCCTATAAATTGTAAATTTAGTAGTACCAGTCATCCTCATAATAATAGTAATACAGCTAACAATTATTGAGCACCTATTGTATTCCAAGCATTGGATTGAGTGCTTTATGTAAATTATATTATTTATTCATCAAAATAACATTTTTTGATGTTATTAGTAATGTTGTTATTCCCATTGTACAGATTGAAAAAGTGAGGCCTAGATACATTAAAAAACTTCCTTAAGACACATGACTAAAGAGTGGTTGGGCCAAGATTAGAATCCTGCTGATATGAACCCAGAGCCTGCATTCTTAACCACTGTGATAGGAAGAGGGAAACAAACAGCATAAGCAAACAAACAATAGTGACAGATGCTGATTCTCCAAATATAGGTGTTACATTTTTGCATGTCAATTTCAATTCAACTACTTATTTAAAATAATAAAATAACATAGCATTCTTTCAGTATTTTTAAATTAAATAAAACTAAAACCTCTCATGCTTACTATAATGAAACCAGACAATTTAGGGAAAAAAATCATTCTGCTGATACCTCAGTGAATTTTAAACACATATTACAAATTAATTCCAGAAACGGTATTTTTATAACTATAAAAAAACTGTCGAAAAAACATAAAGATTTAGATGAAATAGACTAGCCATATAGTCAATTCAAAAAATTGAATACAAAGCAAAAAAAAAATTTATTTGTACTTCAAAAATAAGAATACTTTATTAAACCCTATAAAGAAAAAAACATAGTAGCAACAAATGTATTCAGATAATTTGCAAAATAGAGGGGAAATAAAAATTGGATGATATTTGTAAATTGATCACATAAAGCGTCACAAATAATAACATCAGTATTATCACATTGTGAATACATTTTAAATATGGAGATAATTATTTTACAAGTCATCTCTGAAGTCATTTTTTAATTCTGAATGAAATGGGGGTTTCCATACATTTTTATAATGGCCAGGATCAAATTTGATCATGTGTTTTCAGTAATGTATTACTTAAAGAGTAATTATCTGTAGACTTGTGATATAAATCAAAAACCAAAATTAAGTAGATATTGGAAGTTATCCTGCCTGATCTAAGCAGGCTATCCCTGGTTAAATAAAGCTATCCTTAAACATATGAATGGGTCCAGCTGAGACCCATAGGGCTGCTCCAGCCACCCTCAGACACGTGGATTATAAGCACATAATTTTATGATGCTGAGGTTTTATGGCTGTTTCTTGCACAGCATTTTAGGGGAAATATTTAAAAGCTGTGGTGGTTCTAAAATATGTCCACAAGTTCCTCCCTTGAAAAGATAGAGCTTAATTTCTCTCCCCTTGAATGTGGGCTGGACTTAGGGATTCTCTTCTAATGAACAGAAGAAAGTGAAAGTGATGCAGTGTGATTTTAGAGGGTAGATCATAAAAGACCCTGCAATTCCCCCCCCCCTCTTAGATTGCTCATTCTGCGTGGGGGTGGGGTGGGGGGGTTAGCTGACATGCTGACATGTTGCAAGGACTCCTGAATTGCCTACGGGGAGGCGTGCATTGTAAAGAACTGAAGCCCCCCTTCTCTCCCACCAGTGGTGGTGTGAGGGAGCCAACTTAGAAGCACACACCCCCTCCCCAGCCAAGCATGCAGATGACTGCAGATGCTGCTGCTGCCTTCACTGCAGCCACAAAAGACACCCTGGAGCCAGACCTGCCCAGCTCAGCCACTCCTGAATACCTGACCCACAATTACTGTGAGATTAAAACAAAGGTTTGTGCTTTTAAACCACTACATTTGGGGGTTATCTGTCGTGTAGCAATAGATAACTAATGCACCGCTTTGTCAGGAAACATTACAGCAAGTTGAAAAGTAAGGAATGCTGACAGATTTGGGGTGTCCTACCATCCAATTCAGTCCTGACACTATCTACCCGGGAGTTAGCGTCAGAGCCCACAATTTAAAGGCTCAGTCCTACAAGACTGCCCTAACTTCAGATGCCAATAGCAAGTCTCCGGTTGTCACCTGTACGTCTCTCCAACCAGGTATAAATCGAGGTTCCCGTGACCCCTGCCTCAGGTTCAATAATTACCAGATGACTCACAGAGCTCAGGGAAATACTTACTTACATTTACTGGTTTATTGCATAAGAAAGGATGTGATAAAGGATACAGGTGAACAGCCAGATGACGAAGTACATAGAACGAAGTCCAGAAAGAACCTCTGTCCCCATGGAGTTGGGGTACACCACCCTCCCAATACATAGATGTATTCACCAACCCAGAAGCTCTCTGAACCCCATAGTTGAGGTATTTTTATGGAGACATCATCATGTAGGCCTGGTTGATTATTAATTCAATTTCCAGCCCTGATCCCCTCTCCAGAGAATAGGAGGTGGGACTGAAAGTTTCAAGCTTCTAATCAAGGCTTGGTCTTTCTGGTGACCAGCCCACCAAGAGCCACCTCATTAGAGTAAAAGACACACCTATCATCCAGGAAAATCCAAGGGATTTGGGAGTTCTGTGTCAGAGAGCCCTGTCACTCAGGAAATGACAAGTGTTTTAGGAGCTCTAGGTCAGGAGCTGGGGTCAAAGACCAAATATTAGCAGGAACCAGGAGCAGAGTCCAACATATATATTTCTTATAATTTCATGTACCCCAGGGCAGGTTTCTCACTGGCTGCCTCATTTCATGCAACAAACACCTAGTCTTCAGCCATTCCCAGTTTCCGTGAATGTGTGCCACCGGCTGTGCTAATCACTTTACGAACATTATCTCATTTTGTCCCCACAGAAACCCTATGAAGAAGAAATTATTTTTACTATAAGAAACTAAGGCTTAGGAAAATTATATCATTTATCCAGTCACATCATGTATTAGTTAAGGGATTAGCTAAGCTGCTGTCATAAAAAAATAATAATAATAAAAAAGACCTAAATATACAGCAGTTTAAATAAAACATAAATGTATTTCTCTCTCACATGACAATCCAGAGGTGAGAGGTGGATCTGCTTTCTTCAACATGGAGCTTCCAAACATGCTCCAATTATTGCTGTTGCCCAGCCAGCAGAAAGGGTGAGTCAGAATTAAGTGTCATTAAGAAGACGATTCAGGAGTTACACGCACATCACCTCTGCCCACACCCCACTGCTCCAAATTTAGTCACATGTCCAGAGTTAGCCGGGCAATATAGCCTGTAGCTGAGAAACCATGAGGCCGGCAAAAACTCCAAAACACGCTTTTACTGAAAGGAAGAAGTGAAAATGGATAATGGGGGAGGGTAACAGTCTCAGGACACCAAATAGTAAGTACAGAGCTATCATCTAAACCCTGGTCTGTTTGGATCCAGAGCCCTTTTTCTTAAGCACATCAAAGGGCCTCTCTAAACGCTTGAAGAACTTTCTTTCCTTGACGTCTGTGACTTCCCTGGACTGTTTCTGCTGAGGCTTCAGGTCTGAGGGTGGGGACCCCACTCCCTCACCCTCCACTCAACCCACCCTGTCCCCTCCCCCTGTGACTATTACTGGCTTCTCAAGCACAAAATTATCCTGTGGTTTTCCTATGCCCTGCTCATACCTTTGTAAACAGTCCCTTTAATAAGCTCTCTGCGAAGTCCCTGCTTTGAGTGTGTCGTCGGTTTCCTGCCAGGACCTGGACTAATTCTCCTAATTTGTGGTCCGCCCTGCAGGACCATGGTCAGAGCAGGCTTTCAAGTTCACAGAGTGAAATATCTACAAAACTTAGAAATGTCTTCTGCTAACATTGACCTTCCTTTCCCAGTAGAACATAAGCTCCAAGGGAACTGTGAACCTCTTCTACTATTTACTCTTAGGGCCCAGCACAACACCTAGCACATAGTAGGCTCGATAAATATTAGCTATGAATTAACACTAAGTCCTACATATGGTAGCTTCATAACTAATGTGTCTAATGATTAACTAAATGGGCCCTATCTTATTTATAAGGCTTTAAACAATTACTTATGTTGCCATAGAGATTGTTTTAAAAAAAAACATGGTGCAATGTGTACCCTATTTATAATAACTATGATGCTCCTATAATTTCAAATCCTCTTGCACCTTTATGAGTTTTTTTTATTTTTTTATTTTTTTAAAGATTTATTATTGGGGAATTGGGGGAGGGAAATAGCATTGGGGAATCAGGGAAGGGGAACAGACAAGTTGCTGTCCTTTTGTTCTTCAGTCTAGTTGTGGAGGACGCTGCTTCACTGGCCCTTGTTGGTATTATCATTGTGTTTTTCCCCGGTGAGGCAGATTGATCGCAGGCCACTAGACCACCGCTCACACCAGCTCACGGTAGCTTATGGTCCACTGCAGCAGGGGCTGCAGCCTACGCCATCGCTAGTGACTCACGGCAGCCCAGCTCCAGGTCGAACTATTGTTCACCATCTTAGCTATAGAAGGCACAGCGTCACTAGCCTTCATGTGGGATCCAAACCTAGGCCCTGCTGCTCAGAACTCGTGTTCCAAGCCAATTCTTTTATTTATTTATTTATTTATTTATTTATTTATTTATTTATTTATTTATTTGTAATTGGGGAATAGGGGCATGGGAACAGTGCTGGGGAATTGGGGGAAAGGGAACAGACAAGTTGCTGTCATTTTTGTTCTTCAGTCTAGTTGTGGAGGACGTTGCTTCACTGGCCCAAGTTGGCACCATCATTGTGCTCTTCCCAGGCAAAGCAAATCAGTCACTGGCTTCTGAACGGCCGCTCACTGCGGCTGCTGGCTACACACGGTAGCCTAAGGCAACCCACTGCAGCAGGAGCTACAGCCTACGCCGTTGCCAGCGACTCACAGCAGCCCAGTTCTAAGTTGAGCTGTTGTTCAGCATCTTAGCTGTAGAGGGCAATGTCACTGGCCCTCACATGTGGGAACCGAACCGGGGCCCTCTGGCATCCTAAGCCAACTCTTAACCAATGCACCACTCGACCATCCCACCTCTATGAGTTTTAATACTTTGTCTCATTGCAAATGTTCACCAGGTTTTTCAGTCTCCCTTTATAGTGTTTTAAAGTGGAGTCTGATTAAAAAACTGCAGTTTGAACTTGAACAAAATTCATAGTAAACAGATTGCAGACAATTTTCTTTAAAATGTGATCTTAGAAGCTGGGAATACATTAAGCACATCAGAACAAGGAATTTACCAAGAAAAGGACATGAGATTTAAATTTCCAATCCAAAGCAAATACTACCATATTTCATTAAATCTAAAATGTCATTGATCTTTAGATATCCCATTATGTACCAATAAAAAAGAGAAAATGGTACCCATTAAATTCTAACACAATGCTTTCTTATCACTTAGAATTATTTTTTACATGTGGCAAAAGGTTTTTTAAACTGAGTCATAGATTTTCATTATATATCGCGCTGCCCTTTTTTTATGCATTTTAACAAATACAATAACTTTTTGTTTCAATGCCAAGCGGTACTGAGATTATTTTGAAGACATTATAAATGGCAATTAAATGCATATAACTTAATTAAAGTGACAACAATATGAATAGCTATGACCAAATTCCTGCAACCATATCACAACTGCTACTTGGGCGACAGTAATTGTAAGATGCCATCAATTGTAAGATGCATCTTGATTTCAGAGATGTTAAAATGGGGGTGTGGGGGGTAGTAAGTGTTGAAACCAATGAAATATGAGACTTAGCCCCGAAGCAAGATTCAAGATCTGAGTCCCATATTTCATTGGTTGAATCCTTTGTAAATCTGTGTTAGGGAGGTGGGGTGGGGTAAGACAAGGAGGAACGTGTCAGAGAGACAACAATTAGAAAATGCAAATACTGTCTAGTTTCAAATTCGTCTTTAACAAGTCATGTTACAAATCACTTTTTTTAAAAAAATCTCTCACTAAATATCGCACTTTAAATATTTGCTGGTTACTGATTGCTTAAGGTTAGGTTGAGAACTAAAGAATGATCCAATGAATTAGTCAATGGAGAGACAAGTCTAGACCACAGAGAATGCCCTCACAATGCCCAGTAGGATATACTTCGTGTGCTCAAATGCAAGCCTAGGTGTTTCCAAAAATTAACCCTCAGAAAAGACAGAAAATTTTTATATTTGAGTCCTTATGAAGTCTTTCATATTATAAAGTACTCTGTATTACTTTATTTTGAACTGCAAAGTATTGTTTGAGGAAGACATATTAGCCTAACGTTAATTAGTACAAGTACTAGATGCTTATAGATATAACCCAATGAAATTGATTTTTTAAGGGCACTTTGTTACCCATTAATTGTGCTTGGAGGTATGAACATTATAAGTATTGGATGTCATTATATTTGAGCCTTTCAAAAATCACCAAAGTAATATAGAAACTAGTTAGACTGTGGCAGCATAGATGAATCAGGAAGTCAAAAGGAAAAATTAAAAATCCATTGGCTGTAACATTATATGAATGGCCACTGGTGACTTAGGGTAGAATTTCCAATGACCGCCATCATTCATGGATTCAAAAAGTGCTATATCTCAAACAACTTAGACAGAAATACAAAGTGTTCTGAAAAACTGTGACCCTGGTAATGATGAAAAAAATAGGTGCCAAAGATATCTGTAATGGTGTAAACTGAAAAATTTCCATCCATATTTATAAAGTAATGTATTTTATATTACTTTAAATATATTTTAAATATGCAATTAAATTAATAATTAAATATTATGAGTAGACATTGGACTATTTCCTCTATATCTCTTGAAGTTTATGTATTGAAGTTCACAAAAACAAAGCTTCTCGTTGTAAATAATGTAAATAGCGTTATATTCAATTTTGCCCTTTTTCCCCCCCCCCACAGATCCTGCCTCAGGGTTATTTGTACAAATAGCACAGGAGGACACCAGCCCCATGCAGACAGCAGCCAGGGGTCACACCAGGCCTTCCGTCCTCACCTCGGCAGACAGAGGTCTCTACTTTGGAGCCTTCGTGGGGCCTGGGCACCTTTAGGATCCAGGGCCTGGAGATGCGAGCTCAAGCATGTTTCCCCAGCTTGGAGTAGGCGATGTAGGCAAGTCGACTGAGCTTGCATCTGCGCCTTTTGGGATCTTGGGCTTGACTTCCTTGGGCTTTACGAGGGCCTTGATGGCCTCAGCCCATGCACTCGGCCTTGGCATTGTTGGCTTCCATCTTCTTCAGGCCCTTCTTGTGCTTCTTGGCAAAGCACATGTTCCTGAGGAAGTTGGGGTCTGCCCCCTTAAGAGATTCATATCTGTGATGAGGTTTCTTTTTTTAAAAAGATTTTATTGGGGAATTGGGGGAGGGGAACAGACAAGTTGCTGTCTTTTTGTTCTTCAGTCTAGTTGTGGAGGACGTTACTTCACTGGCCCATGTTGGTATTATCACTGCGCTCTTCCTGGCTGAGGCAGATCGGTCGCCGACCTCTGAATGGCCGCTCTCGGCGGCTCTTGGCAGCTCACACCTGCTGCCGGCCACATAGGGTAGCTTATGACAGCCCACTGCAGCAGAGGCTGCAGCCTACGCTGTCGCTGGCAACTCACGGCAGCCCAGCTCCAGGTCAAGCTGTTGTTCACCATCTTAGCTGTAGAGGGCAGTGTCACTGGCCCTCATGTGGGATCCGAACCAGGGCCCTGCTGCTCAGAGCTGGCATCCCAAGCCAGCTCTTAACCAACACGCCACTCGGCCGGCCCGTAATGAGGTTTCTTGATGTTGTTTCTGTGCCATTATCAGGACTAGTTGTGTGTAGTGTGGTTCTTGGACTTGACCATGTCTGCACCCAGGCCAGCAGCTCCCAAACTCCTAGGATCAGTGTTGCCTTATATTTGAACAAACATAATTTTTGTCCTGAATTAACTGAATAATTTCCCGAAGTCTTTATTTCACTCGACCTTGTTAAATGCCCATTTCCCTTTCAAAATTATAACAAAGACTATAAAGATAATGAACATGAAACGATTGAACAGGAAAACTCTTCAGTGACTGCAGTTAAAGCTACCTCAATTTATCATAACGTAGAATCTGCCTCATGGGAAATCTTTTCAAGTCCAGCTCAGCCTAGAAGTTTCTCTTTCCATCTAAATAAGCAAGGATATAGCCTTCTTTCTATGTGCTAGTGTTGTCGAAACATTCATTCAGTAACCATTGACTGAATGCCCTCTAGATACTGGTCTAGATTCTGTATATACAACACTGAACAGGAGAGGCTGGTTTCTGCCCTCCTGGCACTTTAGCATGGGAGACAATAAGTTAGCAGCTAGCCACCCAATAAATTATTTAATTACAGCACAGGCTGAGCTAGGAGCACATTTTGTAGGGTGGGTCAGAGCTCATGAGCACATAACAACCAGGAAACAGTACCAGGAGCTGGGAGACTGCATCCACCTAGGACTTAGAGCTTACGTTATTCCTAAAAGTCAACAGATACAGAGAAAAGCCTTTCCTGGAATAACAGACAACTGACACTTAGCCACGCACATTGGAGCATGCCTAAGAGCTGTAGGGGAGGAAAAACATTCTGTCAGCCCCTCTAGGTTCTTTGGCTGGGCTAATAATCAAATTAACGTAAGACAGATTTACAGAAGAAAAACAGATTTAATTACATACATGCAAGGGCCCCATAAGAATGTGAGACCCATGGTCAAGTCGGGCAGTTGAGGCTTAGGTGCCATTCTGAGCTACGGAATGGGACTGGGGCCTCAAAGGGGAGGAGGCTAATTCACAGGATGATAAGAAGAGCAAATGTTTAATAATTAGATGTTTGCCCTGCCATACAGATCGGTCATTCAGATAAAAAAGTTACTTCTGGTAATAGTCTTTCTGGGTCAAACCCCCTATCTAAATTCTTTTTGTAGCAAAGGGAGAAGTAGAAGTTTTTCTTGAGTCTGCTGGGTCTTGATTGCCTTCCGTTCAAAATAGTCCACATGCCAAAGTGGCACCCTTTGGGAAGGCTCTCCCCGAAACCCTCACGCCTTTACTCAGTTAACAAGGACTCTGTTATTTGAGCTCTAAACTGAGCATTTTTGCAGTATGAGAAGTTCAATTCGTAGTAGAAACAAGAAAGGCCCCTGATAGGACGAAGCCACCATTCCTGTGCAAACTGGTGCAGAATGAGAGTGGCACAGGACATTCTGAAAAGGTCAGCCGACAAAACACAGAACCCAGCTGACAAAAGAAGAGAAAAGGCACACAGCGGAGACCCTTCCCTTAGGCACACACAGCTAAAGGTTTCACCAAGTCCCCAGCAGCGAAGGATTATAAATTAATAGAACCACACTGTAGGTATTTATAGTTGTTATATATAAAATGGTGCTCACATTCAATGCAGAGTAAATTGGATCTAGGTCTCTCCTTCCACATGTGGGTTTTGGCATTCTTAATAAATGCCTTTATTAGCTCTGTAACATTCCAACCTAATGAACCCTCCAGATACCGTCACAGCCATATTCAGAGAAAAACCTTCACTGGCAATGATGGTCCAGATTCTGGTGCCTCGAAGGGGTGGACCAGGTTATCAATGTCTCTTACATGCAGATTGCTCCCTTAATAAGCTACCTGAGTGTGCAGCATGTTGTAATTATTGAGAAATACTTTTCAACTATTATAGTACTCTGGGAGAAAAAGAAGATAGATTAAATCAAAGGTTTCAGTACTGCCAACAGTTTAGGAGGAATCTGTCATTTCCTAGATCAGGGGGAAAAAAAAGGATATTACAGACTTACAATTATTTGATTTACTCTTTGTGTTCCCTCTGTTTCTGCTTAACGTAAGACCTCACACTCCCCAGTGGCCTCTAGAGTACAAACAAATTTCCCTGACATTCCTCAGCTCTCCAATCCCATATTCTCATGCAAATTCGCCCCAGAAGTCCTCCTATTTCTCATGCTATCCTATTTTGAAACATGAAAAGAACAGCCCCACCACCACCTGGTTGCATCTGAAGGCAGAGAGGCTAGGTGACCTTTTGTACCTTTTCCATCACTAATTCTTGATCTGATCCAAATGTGTTCCCCCTAAGGTTGCTGCCTGAAATGGTCTGCAGTTGGAGTGTTTTCGCTGTCTGATCCAATGCCCTCAGCAACTCACATTTGTAAAAAGGAAGATTAAATGTTTAAAGCAGTTGGCCTGGACTCCTGAATTCCGTTTTCTGGCTCTGCTACTGATTTCTTTTCAAGGGCAGATTTTTACCTCACCAAAGATAGTGAAACCTCTCTGATGGTAGGAACAGTTGTTAAGAAACCGGGCCAGATCTCTCCAACACAAAATAAATTATCTGGTGAGGTTAGTAAATTCAAGGCAAACTGCAGCAAGAGTATCGTTCACTCATTAAGCAAATATTTATTGATTATCTACTTTATACCCTGCAGGAAATACACACAGATAGATAATCCCTATGCTCAAGAAACTTGGGGTCTAGTACAGGAGATAAAATGAAAAAAATTTTGGAAGTATGAATGCTTAAAGGGCCACGGGAACTCAGGGAAGGGAAAAATTGAAAGTTTCTTGTAGTTGCTTTTTAAAATTATTTTTGACTGGCTACATAAAGGCCTGTAGCAGAATATGCTACCCCAAAATATGACTGTAGGAGTTCAGTACATAAAACCCAAAATATGCCACTTTGGTATATGGATTATTTTGAGCTATAGGCACCTGTAAAACAGCAAATGCAGGGAAAGGTTTTCCCTGAACTTCCTTTATCTGCCTACTTACAAATCCTCCAAAAAGAACTCATTTGTCATAGATCCCCTGCCAGGCAGTTTCATCAGCCAGGGAAGATGGTCTCTAATCACAGGAAAGAAGACTAGAAAAACTTTGTCACAAACTATCATACCTCCAATTTATTCTGCTAACACCCATTCATCTTTCCTAGAAATTATTTATTCTCCCCTAAGAGACCTATGTCCCCTCATCCCTTTCCCTGTTAAGATGGTATTTAATCTGAAGTCTAAGCCACCTCTGGGAGTTACTCATTTTTCCCTGGGTATCTCCCGTAACATGAGGTATACATGTTAATAAATTTCTGTTTCTTTTTCCCTTGCTATTCTGTCTTTTATTACAGGGGTTTCTGCCAAGAACTCAGAAGGGTAGTGGGAAAAGTATTTTTCCTCCCTTACAGGCCCAAACATGCCAAATTCAATCCAAACTAATTTAATAGTCATCAAAGTCATAAAATACCAAGTCTTCTGTGAAGGCTACAAACATGGTGAACAACAGTGGCCAAAACTAACATTTAATGAACGCTTGCTATGTACCAGACGCTATGCTAAGGACTGTACGTACATTTTCTGATTTAACCCTCACAGTAACGCTGAGAAATAAGTAAAGTTACTATCCCCATTTTACAGATGAAGTAAAAGGAGGTTCAGACCAGGCTGAGTAATTTACTCTAGATGGTGACGCAGGAATTTAAAAATACTCAACTCTGTCTGTTCATATTTCTATCACTACATGTACTGCCTCTTCTTGTCCCCACAAGAAAGTTATATCGAGAAGAAAAAAATTTTGCCTTCTTTATTTGTGATTGGAGGCCTGCAAATTAAACTGATAAAAGACAGATTAGCAAAAGAAAAAAAAAAGATTTTTTTTTAACTGGATATTTATTTTATTCACATCCACATGTCCAACGTGATTCCCAACATATAGTAGATACACAGTAGCCAAGTGATGAATGGATGAATGTTTACTCTTGAGGAGACAAAAGTCTCTATTCAAAACATCTTCGTATCCACTGCAAGATGCTCAATATTCATGAAATAAGACAAATTTTTATTAATGTATGTACACAGGAGTTCACAGAAAAATGTGACTCAAAAATGTGGTTAAAATGGGGATGGGGAAGAGGAGAAGGGCCACTTCTGGGAGAACAAACGACTTCTTAGAAGGAGGGCAGAAAAGGCATTTAAGAAAACTAAGGCTGAGAAACAAACATTATTAAATCAAGAAATAGGTTTTGCCGTGACTAGAACAGTTTTGAC
The DNA here is from genome assembly GCF_001890085.2 of Hipposideros armiger. Lineage (NCBI taxonomy): Eukaryota > Metazoa > Chordata > Mammalia > Chiroptera > Hipposideridae > Hipposideros > Hipposideros armiger. Next base: position 630,111 of record NW_017731784.1, read on the forward strand.
CTTTTGAAATAAAGAACAGGCTGTCCCTTCCTAGTGAATGACTCCCTGTTAAATGGTAAGAATCCCACATCATCACAACTGATTGATCCAATTGCACTGGCCTTGATGGGCGCAAAAGTCCTCAACTGGAAAAGTCCCGACACCTGGGATGTTGGCATTAATAGTGAGGTACATGATAAGGAGTTAGTCTCTAACACATCTTCCACATATCTCTTTTTAAAAAAAATAAATGAGAGGAGTATGGTGCATTATGAAGCACCAGGACTCTATCTCCCCACCTAGACACTGCCATCATCTGTCTGATGTAACTACATATAGGTATATGTATAAACCCACACAGCTCAAACCTGCGTTGTTCAAGGGTCAACTGTATCTTAGAACTCTGGAGTCTACGGAAGGCTTGCAACTTCCAGGGGAAGACATGGATGTAAATTACATAACACAATTTTAAACAACCAATGGATAAAATAAATCACAAAGGAAATTAGAAAACACTTAGAAATGCATGAAAATGAAAAAACAACATACCAAAACTTATGACACACAGCAAAAGCAGTACTAAAGGGAAATTTTATAGCTGTAAGTGCTAACATTAAAAAACAAGAAAGATTTCAACTTAATAGCCTAACTTTACAACTTAAGGAACCAGAAAAAGAAGAACAAACTAAACCAAAAGCTAGCAGAAAGAAGGAAATGATAAAGATTTGAGCAGAGAAAAACAAAATAGAGAATAAAAAACAATAAAGATAATTAATGAAACCAAAAGTTGATTCTTTGAAAAGGTCAACAAAATTAACACACCTTTAACTAGAAGCACTACGAAAAAAAGAAAGAAGGCTCAAATTACTAAACTAAGAAATGAAAATGGGGGCATTACTACCAATTCTAAGAACAAAGAAGATTCTGATACAGATTATAATACTGTGAAAAATTGTACATGAAAAAATTGGATAACCTAGATGAAATGGATAAATTCCTAGAAACACAAAACCTACCAAGACAAAATCATAAAGAAATAGAGGGCCGGCCAAGTGGCGCGTTGGCTAAGAGCTGGCTTGGGAAGCCAGAGGGCCCCAATTGGGATCCCACATATGAGGGCCAGTGACACTGCCCTCCACAGCTAAGATGCTGAACAACAGCTCAACCTGGAGCTGGGCTGCGGCGAGTCTCTGGCAACAGTGTAGGCTGCAGCCCCTGCTGTAGTAGGTTGCCATGGGCTACCCTGTGTAGCCAGCAGCCAGCGTGAGAGGCCAGCAGCCACCGTGAGCAGCCATCCAGAAGCCGGCAACTGATCTGCCTCACCCAGGAAGAACACAGTGATGGTGCTAACTTGGGCCAGTGAAGCAATGTCCTCCACAGCTAGACTGAAGAACAAAAAGGACAGCAGCTTGTCTGTGCCCCTTCCCCCAATTCCCCAGCGCTGTTCCCATCCCCCAATTCCCAAATCAAAATCTTAAAATAAATAAATAAATAAATAAATAGAAAAGCTAAATAGACCTATAACTAGTATTAGTTTGAAACTGTCCCCAAAAATAAAATCCCCGGATCAGCTAACTGGTCTCCAGAGGTCCTATGGCTCCGAGGAAGCAGACTGCCCACAAGTCTACCTGTGGCAAGGCCCCCGCACAAGTAGCTGACGACCAAGGCGGCCCAGAATGGCCACCGGTGGTGTCGTCAAGGAGCAGCACTGCTACCAGCCCAGCTCAGTGGCGCTGTGTGAGATCCGGCGCTACCAGAAGTCGATGGAGCTGCTGATCCGCACGCTGCCCTTCCAGCAGCTGGTGCGCGAGATCTCACAGAAATTCAAGATGGACCTACACTTCCAGAGTTCCGCTATGATGGCGCTGCAGGAGGCATGTGAGGTGTACCTGGTGGGGCTGTTCGAGAACACCAACCTGTGTGCCATCCACACCAGGCACGGCACCATGATGCCCAAGGACAGCCAGCTCACGCGCCACACCCGCAGAGAGAAGGCCTGAAATCAAGGTCACCCATTCATCCCCAAAAGTTCTTTCCAGAGCCACCAGTAATAATAATAATAATAATAATAATAATAATAATAATAATAATAATAATAATGTCCCTGGATCTGATGGCTCCACTGGTGAATTCTACCAAACATTCAAAGAACTAATACCAATCCTTCTCAAATTTTTCCAAAAAAATTGAAGAGGGAACACTTCCTAACTCATTCCATGAGGCCAACATTACCTCAGTACCAAAGCCAGACAAAGACACTACAAGAAAACTACAGACCAATGTCCCTTATGAACATTGATGCAAAAATACTCCAAAAAAAAAAATACTAGCAAACTGAATTCAGCAGAATATTTAAAGGACCATATACAATGAACAAATGAGACTTATTCCTGGAACTCAAGAATGGTTGGACATACAAAAATCAATCGATGTAATGCACCACATTAACCAAATGAAGGAAAACAAATGATCATCTCAATTGAAGCAGAAAAAGGATTTGACAAAATTCAAAACATTTTCATGATAAAAATATTCAACAAGCTAGGAAAAGGAGGAAACTACCTCAGCATAATAAAAACCATATATGAGAAACCCACAGCAAACATAATACTAGACTGAAAACTTTTTCTCTAAGATCAGAAACAAGACAAAGATTCCTACTTTCACCACCTGTATTCTACCTATTCTAGAAGTGCTAGACAGAGCAATTAGACGAGAAAATAAAAATAAAAGACATCCAAAATGAAAAAGAAAAACACAATTATCCCTGCTTGCAGATGATATAAACGTTTACATAGACAACCCTAAGTATTCCACTCACAAAAAAATTGTTCGAGCTAATAAATGAATTCAGCAAAGTAGTAGGATACAAAGTCAACACACAAAAATTAGTTGCATTTCTATACACTAACTGAACAATCTGAAAAGGAAATTACAAAACAATTCCATTTACAATAACATCAAAAAGAATAAAATACTTAGGAATTAACCAAGATGAAAGACTTGTACAATAAAAACCATAAAATATTGCTAAAAGAAATTAAAGAAGACATAAATAAATGGAAATACATCCCATGTTCATTGATTAGAAGACTTCCTGTGTTCACTGAATAGAAGACTTAATTTTGTTAAAATGGCAAAGCATTCTACAGATTCAATGCAATCCCAAAAAAAATCCCAATGATGTTTTTTACAGAAAGAGAAAAACCTGTCTTAAAATTTATATGGAATCTCAAGGGACCCCAAGTAGCCAAAACAATCTTGAAAAAGAACGATGCTGGGAGACTCACACCTCCTAATTTCAAAACTTTCAACAAAGCTACAAAAACAGTGTGGTGCTGACATAAAGACAGACATATAGACCAGTGGAATAGAATAGCCCAGAAATAAGCCCTCACATATCTAGTCAAATGATTTTTGGGTGCCACGACCATTCAATGGGCGAAAGACAGCCTTTTCAATAAATAGTGCTGGGACAATTAGATATCCACATGGACAAGAATAAAGGTGGGCCCTTACCTAACACCATTTACAAAAAATAACTCAAAAGGATTAAAGACCTAAAATTATAAAACGTTTAGAAGAAAACATGAATCTTCACAATATTAAGTTTAACAGTGACTTCTTAGATATGCCACTAAAACACAAGCAACAGAAGAAAAAATGGACAAATTGAACTTCATAAAATTATTTTTAAATTTGTGCATCAAAAGATAATATCAACAAGTAAAAAGGCAATCCACAGAATGGAAGAAAACATTTACCAATCACATATTGTTTGATGGGTATAGTGTTTCAGTTTTACAAAATGAAAAGAGTTATGGGGATTGATAGTGGTGATGACTGTACAACACTATGAATGTATATAATACCACTGAATTATACATTTAGAATGGTTAAGATAATGCATTTTATATGTTGTGTATTTTTAACATCATAAAAATTGAGGGGGAAGAATTAACTGTTTAAAAAATTGAAAAAAAAAAAAACCATGAGAAAAGAGTCAACATTAGCCCAACTAATTTTACTCACATCTAACCTATTTGCACTCCAACAAGCTGTCTTTGGTGTCTGAGAAAAGCAGGGAAGTGCTACTATAGCAAAGAATTCCACATGGTAAACACTGCTCTATATGTGCCACTGCCATTAAAAGCTTGGGAACCCCTGTATATATAACCTCTATAAAAAATGGGAGTTTCACATTCCCAAACACACAGTAGATAAAAAAGAAATCCTTTGAGCTACCACAAGGAAAGGGCATCCTACAACTTAAAAGATATTAGTAAGTACTGATGATCATCTCTAAGTGATGCTTTGCAAACACATGCCCAGCATCCTGATCTTTCAGGGGCTTCTTTTTGAGTGGTCGAGGGGTATCGTGTGTGTGTGTGTGTGTGTGTGTGTGTGTGTGTGTGACTTTCATTGCTACTGCATGGACTCATACCACCTAAAACACTAGCATGAAAAGTCCCCAGTGAATGCTGCAGACGCCAGCACCTGCTGCATGATCTTAGGCTTTCATTCCTGACACATGGGAATAAGTCATGAAAATAAGCAGGCCATCTCATATCATGTATCTGTTCAGTAGACCCTCCCTGTTTTATGATTATATTGGATACGGCTGGAAGAAAAAGTCATCTCCTCACCTGGTTTCTCTCTCCCTCACTTATAAGGAAGGCTTAGTTGCATAAACGTATTTAATTAATGAATCACTCAGATGACTAGTCAAGATGGAGGAATGATAGTGATTCCAAATGTGCCTGCTTTTTGGTTTTTTGGGCTTTTTGATAGCGTGAGAATATTCCTGGCTAAGTAAAAGGGTAGCAGTAACTACTGTTATAAATCACACTGATTTTTCCCAGGTTGTTTAAGGCAGGATGGAAAGTTCAGCCAGTCGAAGCACCAGGCTGGCTCTCTGTTCCACATCTCATAAAATGAGCCCAACGTACTTTTGCAAGAAAGCAACTTGGACCATACAACGCTAGAGTCACTGGGGAAGAGGGAAAATATGAAAAGCAAACTATAGGCTTTTTTTAAAAAAAATGCAAATCCAGCTATGTTTGGATTCAACTATTTTAAAATATGACCTCGCAGCCCACTAGCCACTCCACTTGGAAGGAAACTCTTAATTTATTTCTAAGGAGTGGCAGGATTCATTAGAATCACAGTCTCCTCATCCAGCCTCATGGTTTTAAAAATTGCCTCTGGGAGGTTGCCTAAAATAACTTTTTAGAGTCTGCACTTCAATAAAGAGCCCTTTGCTGAAACTTGGATCAGATGGTCATTTATTACTCTCACCTCTTAATCAATTAAAAAATATATCATAAAAGCACATTCCTCATAAGAGGAAAAACATAGGAGTTATTCTCCTTGCTGTGCTCACAGCACAATTTTTCTAAAATGAGGGGCCACTACACATGTGTACTGAGTGTAGAAAATGTGCCTGCATCATGGGGTACTCTATGGAATATCACATTATCAGGATTAGACAGAAACCGATGGGTAGGGAGTAAGACCCTCCCTTTACAAGTGGCAGCTCCCAAGTGGGAGTGTTTGAGAGACTGGGAAAACGGACTAGAAAATCATATTTTTATTCAGTTTTTAAAACTGAACATTCCCGAGGTAAAAGGAATCTCACTTTAGCAGTCTTAGAATTGGGATGATTATAAAAGTGCTTATGGAGATGGCTTATTCCTAAATCCCCTCTTCTTGAAAAAAAATATTTTTTTTATTATAGTTGACAAAATATATTTATTTTAAAGCTCAAAGCCTAGGAGCCCCTCCCCAACTTTCCATTCTTCTTGGCGCATGGCTACTGTGGACACAGCTCCCAGATACAGTCATTGAGACATGTGATGTCACAGCCTGGGATGCACATTCTTCTCCCTGCTCCCCACCCCCATTTCTACCCCCCCACCATCACACACACACACACACACACACACACACACACACACACAAACACATACACTCATAAAGAATGGAAACAGCTCTTAAAATCACATGTTTAAGCATGTTTTGTAAGGTTATGTGGCTGCATCCCCAGAGACAGAAGAAAGGAAAAAGACTTCAGGGAAAGAAGAGATGTTATCCCAGAGAGGTTTGTTCTCCTTAATCAGAATGCCTTCCTCTCTAAAACCAATGCATTGGCCACCAAACAAATGAAAACAAACAAAAACCAAAACCTCTTGACTTACAACTTGAAACTCTTTTAAAAGAGTTCTTTTTGAAGCGTAAAGTCTCTGGTCCATTTTGACACATTAGACTTAGCATGACTTTGTCCCTCAAATGGAAACAATCCATCAGTGAACACATAATTTGGAGTGATACTTATGTGACTCCTGCTGCAACTGAGGTTGACTGGATATTAGGAAAGTTAAAGTTTCTACTTGTAAGAAGTCTGTTGTCTGGTTTGGAAGGCATAAGTAATACGTGAAACAATTAAACTATGCTAGATAACATACTAAGGTGTGGAAGTGTGGGACTATCATAGGTGTTATGAATGCCATCGGGTGTGTTGCAGGTTGGGTTCCTCAGGAAGCAGACTCTGACATAGAGATTAGGGTACAGGAAGATATTAGGGAGTGCTTGCGGGGTCCACCCTGTGGGGGTGAAGAGGGACTCAGGCCTGGGCAGACAGAGAAGTTAGACTGTGGCACAGGCCCTCTGTGAGAAGCTCTGAAGCTAAGATATCCCTTCAAATTGTCCACACTGGGCCCTTCGGCGGCCCCACACACTCCCACTCGTCATTGGTGTGGGGTGCCTAGGTGGGGAGCATGGCCCAGAGCAAGGTGGCTCTTGGAGGACAGGCAGTTCCTGGGGAGATGACAACTGGTTCCCCACCCTGTCTGCAGCATTCTCAGCAGTGAGGAGTAAGTTCTTCAGCCTTCCGGGAGGAATCTGAACGGCTCAGCATCCACAGGAGGGAGGCTCCAGGTCACAACAATTTCCCCTGCTGTGGGAAACGTCCCCACTCACAAGCGAAGGCCCCCAGTGGTCCCAGCTTCCTCACCCACTTCTGACTGGGTGAGTGATCTAAATCACTGACTCAAGCTTAAACATTCCAGTTTTCTCTTTGGACTTGAAACTTGGCATAGGTGCAGGAAGGAGCAGTTGTTGAAGCTAAGGCAGTGCCCTATAAAAGTCTAAACATTGCTGCTGCTGAGGTCCCTGGAGTCGCTCTTCCTGCCACCTGGAAGCCAGAGTTTCTGCTCTCTCTTCCGGTCTGTGACATACCTCAGGACCTTTCCAAGAAATCCATATTTGGGCCTGTATTCTAGAACTGGATTTTGTTGGAACACAAAAAACTAAAATAAAATACCCTGATTAACAAATAAGGATTATAGGGGCTGGCCAAGTGGTTCAGTTGGTTAAGAGCTCGCTCAAGAGTTTGAGCTCTGAGCAACAGCGGTTTGAGTCCTGGCCCGAGCTGAGCAGCCGCTGAGCTACCAACAAGTGGCAGGATGGCTCAGCTAAAAAATAAAATAAATAAGGATTATAAGGAGGACTGAAAGATTCGGTTGTATGATTTTTGCATGTATGAAACTCTCAACCTCATGAAAGTAGGGAACAAGTTGGCCTTATTTACTGTGGGATTCCCACGTAAGCATTGGAATAGCATGTGCATTTAACAAGTATTTGTTCAGTGGATGGATGGATGGATGGATGGATGGATGGATGAAAGGAGGACTCCTATGTAGGCTGGGATTCTCAAAGGCTTCATGAAGGAGATGGAACTTGATCTGAGCATTACATGGAGGGATTTAGCTGAAATGAGAAAGGGACCCTGCCAGGAAGAAAAGAGACATGAATACATAGGCTAAGGAGGCCAGTTTTTGGAGCAGAGGGTATGGATTACAGGATTGGACCAGATTGTGCAGACTATTGAAACACAAGGGGAGCTGGGTAAACTTCATATGGTGGGCAATAAGAAGACATTGTTAGGTCCTGTGCAAAAGATAACTGGATTCATCATCAGCTTGCCTCCTGTCTAGTGAAAACTCACACTAAGAGACTATCTAATGCCAAAACCTGTTAGAAATTTCCACCTACCGTCATTGCCAATGGAGCTAGGTAGAGAAAAATTTAACCAGAGCCAGACTGAAAAAAGCAATAAGACATGTTATACCTCCCCCGGAGTCTACTTCCTGTCTCAGAGACTGAGGGTCTGTGGCTACCAAAAAACTGAATAATGAGCTGTGAGGCTGCCAGAGTAATACTCCCGTATGCATCCTGTTCCTCTGCCAGAAAACTCAGGGCAAGATGGAGGAATTGAGAGCAGTGATGCATTGCATTCTGGGAGGCATAACCCCATAAGTAAAATTCTGTAGGTTGAGTCAGAGAAGAGAAGAATCTGGGTGGCAGTTCATGCGAATTACAATCTATCCCAGAAGGTATAGTCCACCCTGGAGACTATAGTTGTTCCCCTGTTCCAGTGGCTCAAAGAATCAAAGGACAAGTGAAAAGGGGTTAGGAAGATCTTGTACCTGAGTATGTCAGGAGCCCCACTTGAGGAATCTCTTCAGGGACAAGGGTAGAGAGCTGAATGTGTCAATCTGCCCCCAGCTCTACGCTTAAGAAGGGAAAGCATTTAGCGAGTAGAGCCAGGGGCAATTAATAACAATTAAAGGTCTGCTGGCAATCATCAAATGTAAATAGATCTCCCTCTCGCTTGAGGTCCAAAAAAGGAGGGGAAGGAAAACTTGAGATCTGTGAAATCACACTTAGACAAAGGAAAAAGGGAAAATGCCCAGAAAAAGCCTACAACTGAAAATTATCCTATGCAAGAATCCAGGAAAACAGTTAAGAAATGGTTTGGTATCCTCGATACAATGAAGACGAGGAGATGCATGTGATAATTTGTAAAAGTATCAAATACCATCAAGAGAAAACAGGTTGAAATGAAGGCAAAAGTATTCATTATGTTAGTTAATACTCTTTACCTGCAAAAGAGAGAGAGACAGAGAGAGAGAGAGAAGAAAAAGAAAGAAAGAAAGAAAGAAAGAAAGAAAGAAAGAAAGAAAGAAAGAAAGAAAGAAAGAAAGAAAGAAAGAAAGAAAAAGAGAGGATTTATTGCAAGAATAAAGGGTGATTCACAGACCCCAGGGGGAGAAACAGAGCAGGAGCCTCCGAGAGGCCTGGAGCTCACAAGCAGTGGAAAGGGAGGCAGTGTTCTCTTTGCCCCACTCCCTCACCAACAATGGATATGATTAATATCCTTCATTTCTGTCACAATGATAGAAGAAACGATACTATCTCATTTTAATATGCATTTTGTTGATTATTAGGGCAAGTTGAACATGTTGTCATGTTTATCAACATGTCCATTCAGCCTGTGAACATGGCTGCAATGAGGAATGAGAGGAGAGAATAGAAAAAAATTTGAAAACAAATGGAAGCTGCCGTGCTACTCTACTTTTGTAAAAAATGAAGAGTGGTTTATATTGAAAACATATTTCAAATAAATTCTGAAGTTCATCAGATTTCTATTAAAGAAGAGCAATGTGTATATATACAAAGGCCATTTTAGGTGATGAAATTGCAGCCAAGAAAATAAGCACTTGATGGTTAGATATGATAAAAATCTGTCACTTAGCCCTAAAACAAACTACACCACCCCCCAAAAAAAATAGGGAGCAAAGAAAAGAAAAAACTAAAGATAAACCTAAGAGAAATTTCATGGAATAGGTCATCTTTTCTAGACTGTCTTTGTTTGATTTTTGTGGGATTCTATTTTCTGCAGGAAAAGAATATGTTTGTTCACTTAGCTCTAATTACAAGGCATTTGCCTCAAGTTTAACCCAACAAAATAAAAATAACTAATAAGAATTACTTGAAGCTGTTGTCAGGGTTAGTTTTCTCAACACAAAAAGAAAGGTAAAAATACCTTTTCAGGGTTAGCCTCTCAATGGCGTGATATAGAATAAAACTGAGTTATATTAACTGTTCTTCCTCTATAAAGATGACATGATTCCACAAGCATCTTCAAAAAAAGATATTTTTCCAATTGGGCATTGTTTTTAGAGTATTCTTTTACATATTTTTTTCCCAGTTGAGACTGTCTTTACTGCAAAACAACATACTGTGTTACTGACCCTGAGTATAATAGGGAGGGGGAGAGAGAGATGCTTTCCACTAAGGACCTCCCAGTACACAGAGCAGTTCGGCTGGGCCCCTAGCACTTGGTGGAAGAGGGATAATTCCAACTGGACAAAAGGATTTACCTTGAGTAAGTCAAAGGCCATTGGCATTTCCGAATACTCTGCTAAATTGTTCATTGTAATTACAGAAGAAATGTTCTTTACTTCTTAACAAGATTGAGCACCCTGTCTCCCACTGAGGGGCCTGTACGTCTGCACCCAGCCAAGCATCTATAAACCCTAAAGTCTGCTTTTTTTTAAAAAAAAAGATATTTTTTTTTAATTGGGGAATTGGGGGGTGGGAACAGCGCTGGGGAATTGAGGGAAGGGGAACAGACAAGTTGTTGTCCTTTTGTTCTTCAGTCTGGTTGTGGAGAACTTCGCTTCACTGGCCCATGCTGGTATTATCATTGCGCTCTTCTCAGGCAAGGCAGATCAGTCGCCGGCTTCTGGATGGCCGCTCATGCTGGCTGCTGGCCGCTCATGCTGGCTGCTGGCCACACACGGTAGCCCATGGCAACCCACTGCCACAGGGGCTGCAGCCTACGCCTTCACCTGCGACTCACAGCAGCCCAGCTCCAGGTTGAGCTGTTGTTCAGCATCTTAGCTGTAGAGGGCAGTGTCACTGGCCCTCATATGTGGAATCCGAACCGGGGCCCTCTGGCATCCCAAGCCAGCTCTTAACCAAAGCGCCACTTGGACAGCCCTGCTTTTATATTTTTATCCAACATCATTTTCTAACCCCCCACCCCAGAGGTATAACAAGGCAAATGACACAGAGACGATTTCCACCTAGTTCCTCACATAGCACTTATTTGGTCCACATAAGACACTCCAAAACATATAATGCAAATCTGAACTACATTGAGAAAGGTAAATATATATATTTTTGTTTGTTTGTTTTTCCTCCATTTTTTTTTTCTGGCCAGAGATAACAGAAACAGGATATCTTATTCTAGTTCCCAGGTTTCTTTTTTATAGAAATCTTTTCATGCCACCCATAGAAAAATAAAAGAAGCCAAGTGGAATTCCTACACTTCTTCCTCTCAACCTGGGGAGTTATGGCTTTTCCATATTAATAACTGGTTTCTGATTTAGGGGGCCCTAGATATATAAGCTCATGAGGCCAAATACCCAAAAGCAAAACCCAACATCAAACACGTCTAGAACTGCAACGTGCACTTTCCAGTTGATCTCAAAGTGGAAATACTTCAGTCATCTGTATAACATTTAAAGGAAAAATGTCCATTAAAGGGGCAGTTAAACCTGAGTATTTTTATACTAGGTTTGATGAAGAGTGGAAAGTTGTGAAAAAACATGATGGAACAAAAGGGATATAAGTTACAGGTAGTGAACTGGGGGAAACTTAGCAAGGCCTGATCATTTGTCTTCCTCTCAGCATCACTCCATCTGTGGAGGTAGGAATGTTTCTTTCCTCTGGGTATAGGGATGCCACCTCTCACATGGGGATCTCATGACCTGCTTCAGGGAGCAGGGGAAGTCAGAGAGTCTTTCCTCCCATCTCCCTTCAACCCAAAATATTCAATATGCCAAGGTGCCATATTTTGGGGGAAGCCTTCCCCAACCCTGTGAGCCTTAGTCCTCATTAGCAGGGAGATAGAAACCATGGTAAAGTAGCTGAGATAACTGCCTTGAGTGGTGAGCAGAAACAGAAAGGGGGAGGGGAGAAAGTGCAGCAGAGAAGATACCTCCCAGATGCCAATAAAAACCACCAGAAAGGCCCGAGGCCTGGTGCCTGGGGCGGGTTGAAGTAAGCCACCACCCCTGTGTGGTTATGGATGCATGCATGGGATTTGATGACACCAAGGGAGGACCAAGTGTGCACCCCAGGCACCAGCAAAGCAGTGGCACTAAAAAGAGAGAGAGGGTATCAAAATTGGGGGTTCGTTGTGAAAATTAAATTATTCTCATTTTATTGTTTATGTTCATTTTATATAGGTGAGATGTCATCATCTCTGCAGGGTCAGGGCCTTTAGAGTCTTAATCCACCCTATAATTACACATATTTGCAGAAACAGTTTTTGCACCTCTGGGAATCTAAATAAAACATTCCAAGGAGCACATGCGATGTCACTATAAAGTCAAGGAGCGGACTGCTGTGAGCAGTTTATGAAAGCTGTCTCATTATTTCCCAGCAGCACTTTGGATATTTGTGAGTACATGTGTGAATAAAGGCTTGAGCTGATTCTTTATATAATTAGCTCTGTGTGCATGTGTGTCTGCATAGTTTGTGGAAGCACGTGTACTGTAGGGGAGGAAGAAATTTTCCTCTATCCTTCTAGGTCCTTCTGGCTGGTCTAAAAATTACATTGACATGAGATAGATTAATAGAGGAAAATATCCAAATTTACTTATGTACGTATGGGGTTCCATAAAAATATGGGGCTCCCAGAAAAATATGGGGCTCATGGACAAATCAGGCAGTTGAGACTTATATGCCATCAGGAGCTAAGGAGAAGGGGGTAGAAGTTTGGTACTTCAAAGGGAAAGAAGACAATTCACGCAGAGAAGGAAAAGCAAATGTTTGTCAAACAAATGTTTGCTGGGCCATGCGACCCAGAGTGAACTCTGATCTCTAGGCCCTACTGAGTCTCGAGGATCACACCTAGTTCATATTATACTGTAGTTATCTGTGGTGATAGCTCCCTTCTTAAAACAGGCCCTCTAATTTCTTTTAGACATTAAGGAGGAAGGTCAAAGTTTTTTCTGAGTCATTTGTTTCTTAAAAATGAAATAATCCTCACGCCAAAGAGACACATTTTGGGGTGGCAAATTTTATTTCCCTACAATACACAAGCCATGGGTAAGTAAAGCTTCCCAAATGGTATCCCAGTCTCAAAAATGTTGGCTCAGAAGTGAGACATATTGAAACATTCTATAAAAAGAATAAGAAACAGAAAGGAAATTGAGTCAGAAGAGGAAAAAGGCCAAGATTTTATTGATGAGGCACAAATGTCATAAATTGAAAATAGATGTTTACCACCAGTGTTAACTGTTTGCTATGCTGCTGTGACATTTAAAAATTACCAACTCCAAAATAGGGTTTAAAACAGTGTTTACCAACCCTGATTGGGTTTAGATAATCACCATTCACATGTGAAAGAAGTTTAGGGCAGGCTTAAGAAAACCTTACAAAGAGTTTCTAGTTTATAGACATAATTTGTGATATTTTCATTAACCTAAGCTATTATAAAATAGTGTATTACATTATAGAAAAAAGCAAATTCCCTGGGAAATAATTCCCAATTTATCATTTCTTGTTAATGGGAAGAAATTAATTCTACTTTCTGAAAAGAAGTACAAAAGACCTTTTGTTTTGATTGACTTTGCCAATATAAAAATGAAGAAATATAATGTGATGTTTTAAATCTCACAGTTTTAGTATAAAACGTTACAGTAAACTAGAAGAGGTATGTAGATCTTAGCTGATTTCCCCCAGGAACCTGTTTTCCTGAATGTTTAGGTATTTCACAAATCTCCCGTATTTGTGTAATGGTTTTCCCTTTTTCAAAGGGCTTTTACATACCTGATCCTTGTTGATCCCCATAACAACTTTGCATGGTGTTTGAGTATTAAGTGTGGGGAAAGTGAGCTATGAGCTACAGAAAGGTCATATGGTTTATTCGAGGTGTCACAGTGACAGCCCCACTGCAAGTGATTCCTATTCTCCTTCCACCAGTCATTAATGCCTTCCTATCTGCACAGGGGTTCCAAGAACTACGGACACATCCATTGTGTTGGGTTAGAGAGATTTTATGGGGGCGGGAGGGTCACATTTCCTGATGGGATACCAATACGGCCATCCTGGTTGTACACCTATGTTCTGACCAGTTGGTGCCTATGTCATGATGAATATTTTAATATCTGTGATGACATGTGTAGAGGAAACGACCCCGGATAGGTGGCAGGAATGTTTAGTTCTAGTCCTTGTTTTTATTATTAAGAATATTGCCACCATTATCACCAACGCTCACTGAGTGCTTACTATGAATAAGGCATCTTGCTAAGTGTGCCATGTGGAGAATCTCCAAATTCTCACAGCCACCCTAGGCAGTATACAGTCTTAACTCCTACTTTACCGATAAGAAAACCTAGGCCCAGATAATTGAAATAAGTTACCTGAAGGTATGTAGTCAATAGGGTAAGAAGACTTGAACTTGACAGTCAAATACCAGGACTTAAGTTTCTGATCATTGTGATAGCTTGCCATTCACTGGTTGACCAATTTAGGCAATCTCTTAGTTTCTCTGGGTTCAATTTCCTTGATTTTTTTAGTACAAAGGGTTTCACTAAGCCCCTTCCAGTTCCATGTATATATATAAAAAACATAGGAACTGCAGAAGAAATATAGCTGAAATGCAACTTCTCCTTTGTTAAGCAGTATGTAAAAGGTGCCCTGAACTCAAAAGATGAAACTGAGGGACTTCATAATCCCACCTGTTTCCTCCATTTTAAACTTTGTGTATCATATTAGTTCATTTTACTTTACGGTTTAGATATGTTCCCAGTATGTTACAGACAGAATTTTTAAATCTAAGGGCTATATTAAATTTACCAGATCATTAATCCTTTAAAAGATTCTATTCTGAATCTTTTTTGTGTTCCTAGATTTTTTTTTTTTTAAGATTTTGTTGGGGGAGGGGAAAAGCATTGGGGAATCAGGGAAGGGGAACAGACAAGTTGCTGTCCTTTTGTTCTTCAGTCTAGTTGTGGAGGACGCCGCTTCACTGGCCCATGTTGGTATTATCATTGCTCTCTTCCAAGGTGAGGCAGATCAGTGGCCGGCCTCTGGATGGCCACCCACGGCAGCTCTTGGCAGCTCACGCTGGCTGCCAGCAACTCACGGTAGCTTACAGTAGCAGCCCACTGCAGCTTCACTGCAGCCTACGCTGTCGATGGCGACTCACAGCAGCCCAGCTCCAGGTTGAGCTGTTGTTCACAATCTTAGTTGTAGAGGGTGCAGCGTCACTGGCCCCCGTATGGGATCCGAACTGGGGTCCTGCTGCTCAAAGCTGGCGTCCCAAGTCAGCTCTTAACCAATGCGCCACCCGGCTAGCCCGATTTTATTATTTTTAAATCACTTTATTGAGGTATGATTGACATACAAAAAGCTACACATATTTAATTTACATAACTTGATGAGTGTGGAGGTAAGGATACACCTATGAAACCATCATCACAATCTATGTGATGTCATAAACCTATCTATCACCTATAAAAGTTTCCTCCCATCCTCTTATTAGTAGTTGTAGTGGTATTTGTGATAAAAACACAACATAAGATCCACCCTCTTAGCAAATTTAAGTATACAATACAGCATTGATAACTATATTGTGAATCATTTGTAAGATGAGGAATTATCCCTTTAAAATTGCTTTCATAAAACTAGATTTTCCATTATAAAATGATTAATTAGAAGGGCTCTTATATCAAGAGCTCTTTTACACAGCTTTATGCTTTTATTCCACAATCCTAAAAATGGCTCCAAAGAGGTAGTTCAATCTGATATGAAAACAACCCCTTATTTTTTCTCAAGTAAATTCTTCACTTGCCTAATTCTGTGGAGGGGCGGCTTCTGGTCTCTCTGATGGTTTTCATTAACACATTAACAATTATTTTACTTCAGTGACACTTTGCGGTGATAGTTCATCAGTAGATTAAGGAAACATTGCAATCTAACACATTCCAGTAAATAATCAGGACAAGATTAATGGTTACATTTAATGAAAGCCATCTGTTTGTTAAAGCAGCATGCTTGCTTTCTTCATTTCATTTTGGATTCCAATAAATTGTGAATGCCTTGAAACATACTTGAGCCAGGCTGAGTCACTGTAATTCTTAAGAGTAATAGTTACTTTTTTGAGAACACTAACCAGTATCCGCATGGTCTAGAGTTGGAAGAGGGAAAGTATAGTCAACTGACAGGCTGTTTGGCTACCAACAGGTACCCCCTCTCACCCTACCCCCTACCTCAGCTTAAGTGAATTGACAAGTGTTTTCTTGGCATGCAGGCATTATCACAGAAGGATGGAGCCCAGACAGCTAAATTCACTGGTCTTACGGATCATATTTTACCCTCATCCCCAAAGCATGACCAATCAACCACCATAAAAACTACATAATTGTCTAAAATGAAATAGACAGTTCCTGCCTTGGTGGCCTTTTAACCTAATAATTGGAGTAAAATGCAAGTTAGAAGGGGCAAAAAAGTTTGCATTCTGCATTTTGAGGGAACTCCTCATAAGTTGAGTGTGTGCGTTCAAAAAGCCCATAAGGACGTATTAAAAAATATTAACAATGGCTATCTCTGCAAATGAGATTAAGTGATTTTGATTTCCTTTTTAAAACTGTTTATTATTTGTAGTTTCAAAACATTCTTCATAATCTTTTATTACCATCTTAATAATGAATTTTTCTTTTATTATTACCTGTAATGATGTCATTCCCTGACTAATATGTTGGTGTCAAATCTACAAGAATGACAGTAAATAAGATTAAAATTCATATAATTTTTATGTGAAGATTTCTACCTTTATTCCCACTCTGAAACAAGGGCATACAGTTTATCTGAGGTAGCCATTTTCTATACAGCTATGCTAGTGAAGAAATCTCATTCATCTAAACTCTCCATCGTGAAGTGGCAAGTGCACAAGAAATTCTAGTTTCAAAATAGATCCTTACACAGAAAACAATTTATCTGGAGCTCATCACTTATCGAGCAACCTTGGCTAACTAGAATGTAGCCAAGTATACTGAAAGAATCCAAAAAGGCCTCTGAACAGTCTAAAAAGTATAAAATAAAATATCTTGTTTAAAAAAGAGAACCACTGGGCCGGCCGAGTGGCGCGATGGTTGAGGGCTCGCTTGGGATGCCAGAGGGCCCCGGTTCGGATCCCGCATGTGAGGGCCAGTGACACTGCCCTCCACAGCTGGGATGCTGGACAACAGCTCAACCTGGAGCTGGGCTGCCGTGAGTCGCCGGCGACGGCGTGGGCTGCAGTCCCTGTGGCGGTGGGTTGCCATGGGCTACCGTATATAGCCGGCAGCCAGCGTGAGTGGCCGGCGGCCGCGGTGGGCGGCCGTCCAGAGGCCGGCGGCTGATCTGCCTCGCCCGGGAGGAGCGCAGTGATGGTGCCAGCTTGGGCCAGTGAGGCAGCATCCTCCACAACTAGATTGAAGAACAAAACGACAGCAACTAGTCTGTTCCCCTTCTCCCAATTCCCCCAGCAATGTTCCCATCCCCCCAATTCCCAATAAAAAAAATCTAAAAAAAAAAAAAAGAGAACCACTTGGGCCTTACCCTCAGTCAATTTTTTTCTCACTTTAGGTAAATGAAACAGAGTCCCAGCATACAGAGAAAAACTGGGTCTATTTGATGAATTTCCCAGTGTCTGAAAGAGCATTTTGTGGTGGCTACTCTCGTCCTCCATGTTCCTAAGGGCTATTTGAGATCTATTAGCAGCCATCAGAGTAAGACCCCCTCAGCTACAGGGTAGTAGGAACCCCATTAGCACTCCAGGAATAGTTCAGGTGAGGAAGGTCAGGCATAGGCTCTGATGAGACTGAGGGTTAGATGGCAGCATGTGACACTCCTGATAAAAGCCAGCATCCCAGGGATAATGGAAGACAGACAGAAGAACAAGTGAAACAAAATCTTTATCACTTATTCTGTGTGAACCAAAGATAACTCCAGGCAGCCTTTTGGGATGTAACACAAACAGTATGGAAACTGACAGGAAAGACACATTTTTCTGTCTTCTTCTTTCAGTTACCCTTTGCTCCATAACAAAAGATCCCAAAACTTAGGGACTTCAAATGACAAAGCATGTATTGGTTCACAATTCTGTGATTTGGACTACGATCAACTGGGTGGTTTTTCTCCTGGTCTCGGCTAGGGTGACACCTGCCGCTGCAGTCAGTTGATGGACTAGTTGGGGGCTAGCTGGCACTGACTGGTCTGGGATGTTCTCACTCACATGTCTGAAGCATTAGCTGGGACAGCTGCCCCTTTCTCTCTCGGTGTGGTCTCTGGTCCTCAAAGAGGCCAACCCATGCTTGTTCACAAGGCAGCCGTGTTTCAAGAGAGCAAAAGCAAGGCTGCAAGACCCTGTAGGGCCTAGCCTCAGAGGTTACGCAGTGTCACTTCCACCGCATTCTTAGTGAAAGCAAACCACAAAGCAGCCTGGGTACAAGAGATGGGGTAGAGACTCCACTCTTAATGAAGGGAGGAGCAAATTTACATTGCAAAGGGATTGTGGACACCAGAGATGTGGCTCACTGAGATCATGACTAATAATCTCCCACACTGCCTTAGGGTTTGGGTCAGTCTGACAGGTACGATGGTGTGTAAACTCCCAGGGTAGCCAAAGCCAGGTAGCAAACATTTTGGTACGTTTGGAATAGGTGGGGCACTACATCAGCCACACACAAGGCAAGAGCCCATGGCCTAGTGAATAAAGAAATTTAGAAGGTAACTGCTTTTTTAAGATAGAAGGAAGAGATTTGAATAAAGCTGGTGTTCTCACAATTATGCAGGTGAGGGTTGAGACATCAAAATATTGTCTTGTTAGGATGTTTCTATTTCTTTTCTGTTTTTTTGTTTTATAACCTTTTTTGATGACCCTCTTTTCCCCTTGGCTCGTGGCCTGGGAAGCACATATACGAATATTCTAATAAGTTTGATGTACTGGTTTTCTAACCCATAGAGGGTTCAAAGGAGCAAATAGAAGGGGAGTGAAAATACTGGTTCTCAGTTTTCTGAGAAAAGCAAAAAAATCATAGAAAACCTGGCAGAAAGGAAGAGTCAGAAAAACTATAAAAAGCAAATTCAATAATTCAACAAAGCTTAACAGTCTGGAACCCTGTGATGTAAGGACAGAACATCTGGTATCATATCCCAACTGTACTTATGATAATCAAGACCCCAGAAATTTTTAGTGATTTTTAGCATATTCAAGTAAAGAGCACAAAAGACCACATATAATAAAACCTCACAATAATGCAAAGTTGCAAATTTGAATATAACTTAATTGGTAATTGGCTCCAAGGGGTGGGAGGAGGGGAATAAAGTGATCTCATGATCATTTGGGACATTTTTAGTGTATGGTCAATTGTGCATAGTATAGTTTTCTTACATTGACATTTCAAGGGGTCAGCCAACCCAGAAAACTTACTTTTCTGAATCGCCCTATGATGCCAAACACACGAAGTGTTACTTTACTATTTTCTGCCAAGTTGGCACTCGTTTCAAAATAACTAAAATCTACTTTTTTTTTATTATACCATACATTTCTGCAAAATGCATCTTATTCACAAGTATTTTCTTATTTGATCACAACAATCTTAAAGGGACAGATGTGTTTACTGCCCTTTTAAAAATGAGAATATAAATCTTCAAGAAAGGCAAAGTAACTTGGTCATGGACACATAGCTGGTTAGAACTCACATATTTTGACACTAGGTAAATTATCAGCCCTGACAGAGGCATGTTGAGAGGGCCTCTAATGTGTTCTATACTGAATTCTGACGGGGCGAGGAGGCTGTCCTTACACCAACAAGAAATTCTCAGACTCCAGCTGGGTGTCCTACAATTCAACTCAATTCTGACACTATCTACCCAGAGATAGAGTCATATTCCACAGGTGAAGGCTCAGTCCTACACGACTGCTCACCTCCCCAGCCCCTACATTAGAGCCAATTGCAAACTAAGGTTGTCACCTGTGCTTTTGACCAATTGGCTATAGATGGGAGGTTCCCAATGACCTCCTCCCCCCTAGCACTCAATTAATTTGCTAGAGTAGCTCACAGAACTTGAAGAAATGTGTTACTTATTAGATCACTGGTTTATTATAAAAGGATATAAATCAGGAACAACCGAATGGAAGAGATGCATATAGAAAGGTAAAGGGAAGGGGCATAGAGCATCCACGCCCTCTGAGTGTGCCACTCTGCCCAAATCTCCAAGTGCTCACCAATCCAGAAGCTCTTTGAACCCCTTCCTTTGGGTTTTTATGGCGGTCTCATTACATAGGCCTGATTGATTGACTCATTGGCCACTGGCGATTGATGAAATCTCCAGCCCCTCTCCCCTCCCGGGAGGTCAGTGGGTAGGGATGAAACTTCCATCTCTCTAATCACATGGTTAGTTCCCCCATCCAACCCCTCCCCATCCTTTAGGTGTTTTCCAAAAGTCAGTCATTAACGTAACAAAAGATATTTTTGTCAAGCTTATCACTTAGGAAATTCCAAGGGTTTTAGGAGCTATGTGTCAGAAACTGGGACAAACACCAAATATATACTTCTTTTTATAAATCACAATGTTATAACCTCACCAAATGCCAGTCGACAAGGGCCCAAGTGGCAGCTTGGGGGCTTTCAAAAGAGGTCCTCTCTGCAGTAGGACCCTGTCTACTTGAACTGATGGACATCCACAGTGCCCCACCCACTCCGCCTTTTCTATGTATTGATATATGACTTTGATTTAATTAACCCAAATTACAACACTTTCCCTACAGAGAATGGTGTCTGGGTACCCAACCCAACTCTTCTTTCACATCATAGACTGGAGAGTAGCATTCAGTCCATTGTGCTGCTGTATCAAATGTCACACCACTCCTGTCCTGGACGTCATTTTAGTCCCACTCTTAGTAAGGGCAACTTGTAGAAACCTTACCCTGTTGCCAAGCATGAGATAGGACATCTGTATTCTTGTATGCACGTAACATTAGAAGTATTTTTATTACTAATTGGCAGTCGGTGGACTGAGCAAGTAGCCAAACTGAGACTAGAACCTGAGTCTCATGACATGTTTCTTCCACAGCTTTAAACTAAAAAAGAGAAAAGTAGCTGTACAAGTTATATATTCATTTGAAAAACATATATTAGGCTATTTCTATAGCCAGCCACAGTGCCAGCGCATTTACAGATGTTTATGGGGTGCTACCTGACCTCAAGAAGCTTACAATTGAATTGAATCCAGATAAATATACATGAGCTTGTCATAGGTACCATCAAAGACATAAAACAAAATGCTATGAGATGACAAAGAAAAGAAGTATTATTGCCAGCTGTGGGATCAGTTAAGACTTCATAGAGATGTGACCTTTGAGCTGGGCCTTAGCTGGTCAGTTAGATTTGCATATGCAGAAATGGAGGAGATAGAGAAAGAATATTCTAGGTGGAGGAAACTTTACAACTTGGGGTCCAGCTGTGAGGAGCCTGGTTAACTGCTGCCAGCTGGGTAAAAAAGGTGGCTGCAGGACTTAAAATTAGATTTGCTCATTCTAGGGCCTAGACAGTCACCCAGCATGCAGAACTTAATAGCCCAAGCATACGTCAATAGAGAAAATGGGGTAGTCTAAGCAAGTAGCCAGCATTAGAAAAGTCCAGCATGGGATAATGAGGAGACCCATGGACAGGCCAAACATGGGGCAGGAATCTAACACCAGGTACGCTGCCTAAAGGCAGAAGGCAGAAGGCAGGCAGCAGGAAACACTGCCTGGCCCCGCTCAGGGGCTCAGTGTGGGATCATGGGCTCTAGGAAGGAACTAGGAAGAACAAGAGTGTCCTAGTCCCTGAGGCCTAGCATCAAAGCCAACAATGAAGGCGGGAACTTGGATATGAGGCGCAAAAAATCCAAGCACCAGAACTAGATGAGAAGCAAGACCAAGTCACCAAAACAAAGAACAGGGACATGGGTGGAATGTGACTGGTGCTTAGTCCTGGTGTGTTGGGCCAAGTTTCCTCAAATTCTCTGGCTAAGGCCAGAATTAAAGGGTTCTGCTCACAGTGGAGGTGGGGGAGGGGGTTAGATGCCTCATTTGTGGGAAGAAGAAGGGTTCAGAGCTTGGGAACCCAGAAACACCCTGATAGGAGCAAGCTGCCTTTTTTAATGTTCGTATTTAAATGTGTTAAAATTGTAATATCCTACACAAATGTATTCAAAGGACACAATTCCCAGAACTGTGCCTTCTGGATCTATCCACTCATAATCCACAAAGTACAAGGTGTCAAGAGCCTGGGCTTATAAATCAGACACCAGGACTTTTTCACATACCAGCTGTGTGACCTTAGGCAAGTTACTTAACCCTTCTGAGCCTCAGAGTCTTTTTCTATTGAATAGAGAAGTCCTTACTATAATGGGTCTCTGTCATTTTGGTCTGAGCAGGATCCATTCCTTTGGGGATTCACATCTTCCCCAAGTCATGTGTCAGCTCACAGTTATCACTCAGTATATGATCATTTTTATTGATTATTACTACACTAGTAGCTGTACAGGACATATCTATGTCTCTGCAAAAAGAAAGGAAATATACAATATCATGATAAATATACTCACTGACACATATTCTCATGAAATGAGAAAACGCATATTCTACATCATGTAAATCCTGAGCTGGAGGGTCTATGAGGAAAAGCACTATTGACATTGTCACATGGTGCATCCAGAGGCCCTGCAGCAAGCCAATTCTAATGTTTCTTTCTGTGCATCGAGGAGTTCTTTTTGTCCTTTGTTTTCATCAGGCATTTCAGTAACTATCTTCGAGCTCTCTCTCTAACTAATAGTCCTGTTGTGAGAGGGATCAGATCACATTTAATGTCATGTCTGGCTTGGGAGACTATGGGGATAATGTGAGTGGTGGTCACAGTTTAGCCCAAGTCTATATAAATTTCAATTACTACCTGCAGCTATACCCTGCACATACCTCTGTCCTAAGCTAGATCCACCACTTTCCCTTTTCATAAACTGGGTAGGCATAACCTATAATCTTCCTCCATCTTCCTCATTCCTTGTTTTCATTTTCATTCTTCTCTTTCTCCAACTGCAATATTCACAATTCAAATGCCGGCCAGTGAAGCCTATAACATTAACCATGCATAAGGACATTTTTATTTTATATCAACAAGATTGGTTCTTCCTCTTCCTGCTCATGCAAAAGTCACAGAGTTGTAAACACAGGCATGGAGAACACGCCTGAGTCATTTTTAAGGCACCCACACCTATGATTCAGGTATTTTTAACAATCACTAATATTTCTACTTTTTTACAAAATGGCATTTGCTGCTTTTTTATGTGAGAAGAGCTTTGGTTACTATGGGCCCACACAAGTGCAGTGGATAGAACATTTCAGAATGATGAACAGAAAAGCTCATTTATAAGTTGTTTCTGTTTTCCCAAATAGTTTTCACTTTCCGATAGTCTCATCCAC
>NW_017731784.1:655582-661747 GCF_001890085.2 Hipposideros armiger
TATATATATATTCTATTGTAGTTTACATACAATATTATACAACATCAGCTTTAGGTGTACAGTGCAGTGATCAAGCCTCCACCCCATCCATGATGCGGTCTCCCTAGCAAGACATGTGACTACCTGATACCCTACAAAATATTTACAACATTATTAATTATATTCCTCGAACTGTCTTTCATGTCCCTGTGGCAATATTGTAGTTACGTATTTATGCTGTCTAATCCCTTCCCCTTCTCCCTCATCCCCACCCGCTCTGTTTTGTTTCTTAGGACATAACAATGTACTTAAGAGACAGAACACTATCTCTTAAGTCTTTTTAATCAATAATATAGAATAACTACAAGACCTTAATTCTCCTTAAAGATTGTAAAGCTTAAAAGAAGGTGATTTTTTTTATTATTAAGCATTTGAGAACAGGTTCTTAATTTGATTATGCTCCTCAAGTACAAAAAGAAATAGAAGAAAGAGAAGAGAGGGGGAAGAGAGAAAAGAAAGCCAGAGGAAGAACATTTTCTCACTTCTGTTTTCTCCTCATTGTTTCCTGCTTGTTCCATTTCATTCTTCAATAGTAATCTGTTATTTCTCCCCGTTTACACACACACACACACACACACACACACACACACACACACACACACACACACTTTGTTTTCTTCCCATTTTCCATTTTTTTCTTAGGAGTGATCAAGCAGCATAAACTCAGATTATCAAGAATAAAATTTTAAATCCTGTCACTCACTTTAACTAAAAAATAAGGAATCATTTTAATAAACCACCTTTATTTTACTTCCCGAGACATGAGTCAACAACATTATAAATTTACCCGTCCTCCATGTCCTCATTGCCACTCTAGATCCTGGAAGAGGGCAGGAAATATACAGAAAACCAAGTCCTGACTTTTGGGTAACAATGGAAGAGTGAATGTTTGCCTTCACATCTAATTCTCCTAAAATCACACTAAAACAGCAGTAAAAGTATTTTCAATCCAATAAAAGTAGTACTTTATTGTTATAAATTGGGGAAAATATATAAATATTGGTGCTTTAAATCTACTTTAAAATAACATTTTAGCCAAATATATACAAAACCCAAAAACATTTCTATGGACCCTGGTTTGAAAACCTTTGTCTGAGCTCCGTGACGAGGCTTCCTTCTTGTCTCCAGGAACACGGTGGACATAACAGCAAGAACTGGCACCTTACGAATCTCCAGCTCTGGGCTGTAGTCCCAGCCCTGTCCCTCACTACCACATGACATTAAGCTAATCACTTCTTCTCCAAGGCCTCGACTTCACCGCGTAGGAAAGGAGACGGCAGACCCCCCATATGATCTCCCATGTCCCTTCCAGTTTTGAGAGTTTGTTTCTTGTCCCAGTGCAAAAAATCTTGGGCTAAATCTTATTCAGATCTTGCTGAACCCAACAGAGCAATCCAGTCCACCCAAAGGGCTTAAATAAACAAACAAACCCATAAAAACAGAGAGAATAGGAGAGCAAATAAAACACCAAAATTGTGAAAGCTGGAAAGCAGATAGTTAAGTGACAAATGATTTAGCACCCTGAAAAAAAAAGAAATGAAATCATAAACTGGCAGTGAAAAAAGCTAAGAAGCAACTCGATTTAAAGCAGAAAAGCCTCAAAAGGCTCAGGAACTGGTAGCATCAGCTATTGCTGGAAGTGGAGCTGAAATGAAGGCAGGGGTAGGACACAGAAAGAGAATGAAAGAAGAGGGACTGTTGGAAGTCTGTTTGAGAAGCAATTCTCATTTCCCTTCCCAGCTACAAACAGACAAGCTACTGCCTCATCCCCACAAAACATTTCATTTCTGGAGGGGTAATGGAGCTGGCCTGGGACTGGGGACACCCAAGGAATGATTGGAAGCAGGAGCAAACAGGGGGGTTAATTATCATAGGCAGGCTGAATATTTTGACTGGCACCTTTCCTTTCTCTCCTCAGCTTGCAGAGCACTGACACCCAGGCACCTTCTTTAAACAGGATCTGACAGCCTTTCTACAGAATTTGACCAGCCCAAGAGCAAAGATCTACTTGGAAGTTCCCCACAAAACAGCCAGCCTACTATGAAGTGCAATCAAAAGGTACCACACACAGCTTTTTAGCCGCCCATGCTTACATGGGAGCTGACACCCAAGTACCAACAGCTCTCCAAGGAAAGCCTCTAATATGAAAGATAGACATTGCCAAGTTAGAAGGAACAGTCCTCAAGACTGCCTTCACTTCTGACACCAATTGCAAATTTGAGTGTCCCCAAGACCACCATTAAATTTGATCATCTGCTAAAAGGACTCACAGAATCTACTGAAAGCTGTTATACTCACACTTATGGTTTACTACAGCTAAAAGGTACAGATTGAAACCAGCCAGGAAAATGCTGAGGGCAGAGTCCAGATGCCCTCTTTCTGTGGCATCACGGACAGCATTAACTCTTCCCAGTAATGATGTGTTGCGAGCCAGGAAGCTCACCCTGGTACCCAGAGTTTTTACTGGGGCTTCATTGGTGAGCATAGCTGACAATCCATATGGCTCATCTGTCTCCCTCCCGCCCCTCAAGAGGTCAAGATGACCCAAAGTGCCCACCCTAAATCACGTTGCTGGTATGGCTCAAAGCCCCCAGGCAAACAAAAACACTGCTATCAGGCATGACATTCCAAGGGTTTAGAGATTACCTCCCAGAAGCCTAAGGCAAAGGCCAGAACTCCAGCAGCGGTTCTCAACCTTCCTAATGCCACGGCCCCTTAATACAGTTCCTCATGTTGTGGTGACCCCCAACCATAAAATTAGTTTCATTGCTACTCTATAACTGTAATTTTGCTACTATTATGAATCGTAATGTAAATATCTTTTTGTTTTCCAATGGTCTTAGGCGACCTCTGTGAAAGGGTCGTTCGACCCCGACCCACAGGTTGAGAACCGCTGTTTTAGGGGCAAGTTTAAATTCTTCACTATACAGGCCACTCCTTGGTTTTTGGTCAAGGTTTTCTTACAGCAAACAATGAGTAGCTAGCATTCCCACAGTAACATGTTCTTGCACAAACCCTTCCACTTTACTAGGAAATACTTTCTGAGTACTGCCCTCCCCACTAGGTTGTTTCTTCCCCATCACCCAAGACATTTGGAGTATTTCAGGTTTCAAGGTTATTTTACGTCCTTCAGTTGTAGGGGCAGTTTCAATTAATGTCTGATAGCAGCTAGTACTCTCAAATGGGAATTTTATGGTCCCCAATTCCAGTAGGTGCTGCTCGCGGCTCAGTGGTGTTCACTGGCTTTTATCATAAGCCTTAGTCGGCACCCCACACAGAGCTATTGTGTAGAGAATTTGTCCACGCCAGTACTCGAGTTTCTAACAGGGCATTCATTAAGGTAATAAACTCCTGTCTACCAGATATTCTATATTGTTTCCAATTAACAACCTACGTGGGTTTGAGCAATCTTATTGATTTCCATTGAGCATGTCAAATCAATATTGGCTGAAGGGCAGATTTGCATGCCTTCTGTTTTACAATACTAAGTAGAAGAGGCGTTTTTCACTCAGACACAATATCCATCCCCTTTATACATTCAAGTAAAGGAGACACAAATACTTCACATGAACTCTGTTTAATCATTCTAATTTTCATCCGAACTTTCACCTTGATCTTATCAACCACTGTATTCCCATATCCTCTCAATCGAAGCATAGTCCCTTTAGGACTCTACCAACAGATTTGGGGCTCCCATGTCAAGGAATCCCATAAAAGTTTCTTCTCCACCCTCTGACCATTTTACCCACTCATGTGCACATGACCTTGAGTCTTCAGACAGGGCTCAGGCCAAGGAATCCAGGCCCTTTTGTCATTCCTTATCTTGATTAGATTGCAGAACCATCAGCCTGGGTGATTAAAGATCAGATTTCTGTTTGTTGTCTATGTCTTTTGGCTTTTAAATTTCTCAAAATTAAGATAAATAGAGCAGGTTTGTTTAGAACCCTTTAGGGTTGGGGGACCAGCAGGGGCTCTCATTGGTCCACTGACGTTCCAAGAGTGCTGCATGAGGACCTCTATTTTGACTCTTTCATTGTCTACTTTACTCGTCCCATATATTAATTACCATTTAAATAGTTCTACCCTGCTGGGATGAGTTCCACAACTAACAACAGTGTTTATCTTCAGGTGGTAGGAATGTGAGTGAATTTTATTTTTCTGTATTTTCCAAATTTTCTATAATCAGCCCGTTACATTTATAAATAGGAGAAAAAAGTATCACTTTAAAAGACATGATGGGCCGGCCGAGTGGCGCGATGGTTAAGAACTCGCTTGGGATGCCAGAGGGCCCCGGTTCGGATCCCACATATGAGGGCCAGTGACACTNGTGTGTGTGTGTGTGTGTGTGTGTGTGTGTGTGTCTGTTGTTATTAAAATGTAGTCCTCTTTGAGCAGCATGGAGACACTGAATTTACCTGGCACTCACTACTGGGTGAAAAAGGACTTATTTTCCACCTGAGAGAAATCAAATTACTACTGCTAAAGATGAATTTGAACACAGTTATCAGACAAATTTCCAGAAACTACATGCACAGGAGTTAGGCTACAGGTGCATTTTTGCTTTAAATATACCATGAATTATATCTATACGACATTAAACAAAGAGCTCCTTGGTCAATATAGTCATGGTTTTGTGCATTCAAAAATAATTTCTATTAGCCAGGTTTTAAAGATAAAGAGAGTATGGTCTTTGGGCAGGATGAGAATCCTGGCTTGCTCTTTCCCAGGCATGGGACCTTGGGCAAGTTACTGTACCTCAGTTTCCACATATGTAAAAAGGTGATAGTAACACTACCTAACTCATAAGCTTGTTGGTATCATCTAAGTGAGATAAATATAGTAACTGATACATAGCAGCATGGTTAAGCTTTATGTATTATGAGTGTTAACTATTACTTTTATCATTATTATTCTCACTTTTCTACAAATTTTCAATGTGTTCCAGAACTCCCTTTTTCTTCCTTTTTTTTTTTTTGAAATTTTATTGGGGAACAGTGTGTTTTTCCAGGACCCATCAGCTCCAAGTCAAGTAGTTGGTTCAATCTAGTTGTGAGGGGAGGAGGGCACCTCAGTGGCCCATGTGAGGATCAAACTGGCAACCTTGGTGTTATGAGCACTGTGCTCTAACCAACTGAGCTAACTGGCTGCCCCAGAACTCCCATTTTCAACTGAAGTTGTTGTTTTGCCTAAAAATTTCCATTCCTTCTTCTTTATGGTTTTGAGTTTTCACATATTCCAGGCACAGTCAAATCTTTTTAGTAATAGCAGCTATAGTTAACTTGTAGAACTCTAAATATTATTTTTAAATTTTTTATTATGAAAGATTGCAAACAGAGTTATACAATGAACTTCTCCCCAAATTCAAGTGTGGCCATTCTGCCATATTTGTTTCATCTACTTCTTTCTGTGTGCTTTTCCTTTATTATTGCTATAGTAATAGTTTAACATTTTCAAGCAAATTTCATATATCATGTTTCTATGCACCTATAAAAAATTAGGACATTTCTGCGTGTAACCACAGTATTATTAGCGCTACTAACAAAATGAATGTCATCTAATACCCAGTCCAAAATCAAATATTCTGATTTGGCTCAAAAATGACATTTGAGGGGCTGGCCAAGTTGCTCAGTTGATTAAGAGTTAGCTTAAACGTGCGAGCTCTGAGCAACAGGGCCACTGGTTCAATTCCCACATGGGCCAGTGACACTGAATCGGAGCTGAGCTGCTGCTGAACTGCCAACCGGTGGCAGGATGGCTCAGCTGGTGAGAGCACATGCTCCTAACAACAAGACTGCCTGTTTGATGGTGGGCTATGCCCACCCGCAACTAAGACTGAACTCGGCACCTTAAGCTGAGCTGCTGCCTGGATGGCTCAGTGGATAGAGCATGCACTCTTAACAACAAGGCTGCGGGGTTCAACTCCCGCATGGAATGGTGGCTACACCCATCCACAACTAAGATTGTAACACAGCGCCTTGAGCTTAGAGGACACAAGCTGCCTATGGGCAGCCGGATGGCGACTGGCGCCCTCCACAACTAAAATTTAAGAACAACAACATGGCTGGTCTGCCTTCCCAACTCCCCAACACTGTTCCTGTCCCCCAATTCCCCAACTTAAAAAAAAAA
>NW_017731784.1:666172-675210 GCF_001890085.2 Hipposideros armiger
TGTCTGTTCCCCTTCCCCAATTCCCCAGCGCTGTTCCCATCCCCCCAATTCCCCAATAAAAATCTTAAAAAAAAAAAATCAGGAGGGCTATTTCATTTGTGGGGGTCCCTCCCCCATCCCCAAGAGGAGAGAGAGATCCCAGCCCCACTCCAGCCCAGGGTTCCAGTGCTGAAGAAAGAAATCCCCATAATTTTTGTTGTGAAAACCAGCTGAGATTGTGACTGAGTGAGGCTGAGCCCAGGTGCACTCACAGGTGCTCCTCTTAAAGGGACTACTCCACGTGGACTTACCCACCAACGGAATCACTGGCTCTGAGCTCCAGCACTGGAGCAGCAGCTGGAAAGGTGCCAGGGACATGTGGTGGGGAACTTAGTTGTCTGGCTTGGGACAGGGGCTGGGGAGGCGGTTTTCTCCTGGACGGGAGAGCTGGTGAATGCCATTCTTTCTTTGCTGAGCCCTCCCCCTTCCTGGTGTGAAAACACAGGTGGCTGCATATCTGAGTCTCCACCATTCGTTTGCCACACCCTGTCCCCACCCAACTTTTGGGCACAACCAAGCTGCTTTCGGTGGCTTTTTTGTGCAGACCACCTGCCTTGGCTCAAGCTGCAGACTTTCCTAGACTCTGAAAGGTTCACAGAACCCAGACAAGCAGTATCTGGCTTGAGTATGTCCTATGCCTCTGGCTGAGCAGCCCTAAGTGGCACTAGCAGCAGCCGGCCTTGGTTTGCAGTTTGGCCTCTCAAGGCGCTTTAAAGCACAGCATGGGCAGCAGCTATCTGCAGATTTCTTTGTGACTCCCGCTGGGTGGCCCCAGGTGGGACACAGGCTGTGGCTGAACTTGACCTACAACGGATCCTCTCCAAGATGGTCTTGGGGC
This sequence comes from Hipposideros armiger, assembly GCF_001890085.2. Taxonomy (NCBI): domain Eukaryota; kingdom Metazoa; phylum Chordata; class Mammalia; order Chiroptera; family Hipposideridae; genus Hipposideros; species Hipposideros armiger. The sequence goes on from NW_017731784.1 coordinate 667,050, forward strand.
TGGCGCCCCCTGTGGCCAGCTTCAAAATGAACTGGAGCATTACACGGCTGCCTCCAAGTACGACACACCCAACAGGCAGGTTGGGCAGGCACCAGAGCCCTGCTGAGGTAGATCCTGCTCTGTAGGATCAGCCCCTGCACAACAACTCTCCCACTGTAGTCAAGGCCAGTCCTCACAACCAGTGAGCCCAAGGGTCAGTCCCTCACATTGATGTGAAATTATCAACCAAGCCTCAACTACAAGAGGAGGCACACACAACCCACACAAGGGATGCACCTGGAGTGCATGGCTCAGGTGACCAGAAAGACTGCACCACTGAACCCCACAGCACACCTACAACATAAAGCCATTCAACTAAGACCAGAAGACATAGCAGCCCTCCCTAATACATAGAAACAAACACAGGGGGGGAACCAAAATGGGGAGACAAAGAAACATGTCCCAAATGAAAGAACAGAACAAAACTCCAGAAAAAGCACTAAGTGAAATGGAAATAAGCAATCTATCAGATGCAGAGTTCCAAACATTGGTTATAAGAATGTTCAATGATCTCAGGGAGAGCTTCAACAGAGAGATAGAAAGCATAAAAATAAAGATGAAAACCATAAAAAAGAAAGAGTCAGAAATAAAGGATACAATAACAGAAATGAAGAATATATTACAGGGAATCAACAGCAGATTAGATGAAGCAGAGGATTCAACCAGTAATGTAAAAGATAAGGTAGTAGAAAACACCCAACAAGGAAAGAAAAAAGAAAAAAGAATCCAAGAAATTCAGGAGCAATTAAGGGGCCTCCAGGACAATATCAAGCATACCAACATTCGCTATAGGGGTACCAGAAGGAGAAAAGGGAAAGCAATGAATTGAAAACCTAATTGAAGAAATAATGACAGAAAACTTCCCTAGCCTGGTGAAGGAAATAGACATTCAAGTCCAGGAAGCACATAGAGTCCCAAACAAGATGAACTCAAAGAGGCCCACACCAAGACACATCATAATTAAAATGCCAAAGGTTAAATACAAACAGAGAATCTTAAAAGCAGCAAGAGAAAAACAGTTAGTTACCTACAAGGGAGTCCCCAAAAGACTGTCAGCTGATTTCTCAACAGAAACTTTGCAGGCAAGAAGGGATTGGCAGGAAATATTCCAAGTGATGAAAAGCAAGGACATGCAACCAAGATTGCTCTACCGAACAAGGCTGTCATTTATTAGAATTGAAGGACAGATAAGGAGCTTCCTAGACAAGAAAAAGCTAGAGGAGTTCATCACCACCAAACCAGTATTACAAAGAATCTTAGAGAAACTTCTTTAAGATAGGAGGTGGGTTAATGATGGATGAAAGGGGAAGGGATTAAGAAGTACAAATTGGCTTTTATACAGTAGTCATAGGGATGTAGGGTATAGAATAAGGGATATAGTCAATAATATTGTAATAACTAGGTATGGTGCCAGATAGGTACTAGATCTATCAGGTTGATAGATGGGAATGGGGTTGGGAGCGGGGTGAAAATGGTGAAGGCATTAAGAAATACAAATTGGTAGTTAATACAGTATGGGGAATATAATCAACAATGTTATAAAGATCAGGTAAGGTGCCAGATGGTCACTGGATTTATCAGAGAGATCACGTCATAGACTGTAGATGCCTGACCAGTGCTCTATACACCCGAAGCTGAAATAGAATAATATTGAATGTCAGCTATAACTAAATATATAGGTATATGTAGTCACGGAATGTGGAGTACAACATAGGAAAGGTAGTCAATGGTATTGTAACAGCTATATAAGATGTCAGTAGCTTGGGGGGGGGTGTTATCACTTTTTGAGGGGTTTAAATGTCTATTGTGTTGATTTATACACCTGAAACTAATTTTTTTTAAAATAGAGAGGACTATGATAGTGATGTATATTCTTTTCTTCTCTATAGTATAATGATTATTAAAACTCAAGCTGGTCTTACCTGATCTATGAAGCCTGCTGTGATTTTCACCCTCTGATTTCTTGTTACACTTATAGTCTAACATATGGCTTAGCCCTTAATTATAGAGTCTTTACACTTCCCCAATTTTTGGCCTTGTCTCCCCAATCAGGCTGTAAATTCCTTGAGTACAGGGATGGCCCCCTTTTACAATACTTACTGTCTGGGGCCACAGTGCCTGAAGCAGCACAGTATACATAATAAGTATTTATTAGGAACATTTGTTGTTCTTCAACTTTGCAATTCGGTAATCTGACCAGCAGAACACTGTAGTTACTGATGCATATTTTGTGTCCCCAAAGACAAATCTCTAAGCATCCTTAAATTTACAAATATGTCAAAGATAGTCACTTCAATTTAAACAGTCTCTAAATAATCTAGCATTTGAAGTTTTCCCCTCCCATCGGCTCTAGAAATCTAAGCTCCCCAAAGCCTCTTTTTTCCTCTTTTTCACTAAATGACAGCTGCAATGACTTCCAGAGTTCAAGTCGGTATACAAATCATACTACCATGGAAATCCACAGTTCAAATGTATTTGGTGAGCTCATTATACAATAAAACTTGAGGTCAGAGATTAAATTCTATTTCCCAGCAAACAAAAATGATTTGACAATAGGCAATCAACAGTCTGTTCAATACAATATTTACACATTGCAAATTTTGCTTCTGAAGTAGTCAAAACATTTTTATTTTATTAACATTTGGCTATAAAAGCAACAAAATTTATAATTCTGTTTTTTCCCAAAAAATTATACGAAGAACCAGTGAATGCTTTTTTTTCTTAGTTTATGTTAACTCATTTAGAACTCTTAAATATGAAATCCATCAACTTGCTCACTGTCTAATATTGTCAATATTAGCAATTTTTCCAATATGGTTCTTTTTTTTTTTAAGATTTTATTGGGGAATTGGGGGAGGGGAACAGATAAGTTGCTGTCCTTTTGTTCTTCAGTCTAGTTGTGAGGGTGTCGTTTCACTGGCGTATGTTGGTATTATCATTGTGCTCTTCCCAGATGAGGCAGTCGCCTGCCAGCCATTGGACAGCCGCTCACGGCGGCTCACGACAGCTCACACCTGCCGGCCAGCCCCACTGAAGCCTACGCCATCGCCTGCGACTCATGGCAGCCCAGCTCCAGGTTGAGCTGTTGTTCACCATCTTAGCTGTAGAGGGCGCAGCGTCACTAGCCCTCATTTGGGATCTGAACCGGGGCCCTGCTGCTCAGAGCTGGCATCCCAAGCCAACTCCTAACCAATGCACCACTCGGCTGGCCCCCAATATGATTCTTTACAGAGGGAAAAAAGAAAATCAGTTGTAGTCCTTTATCCTTTCTTTCTTTCTTTTTTCCTTCCTTTCTTCCTCCCTTCCTTCCTTCCTTCTTCTCTTTCTTTCAACAAATATTTAGTGCCTACTGTGTGCCCTGCTGTACCAGGCACTGCACACATAGTAGTGAACATAACACAGTCTAGTCATGGTGACAAATATAAACCAGAGATTCTAAACTGGCAGCTTTCTGATCTATTATGGCCCACAAATGAATTTTGTTTGGACCACACAATGTCTTTTTAAATTGAATTATTTCCTTACATTTTAAAACCAGGATATTTCCCATTAAAGTCAGAGTTTTGGGTTATATGAAAAATTGGAAAATCCAATAGCACTGAGTCGCTTGCTCCCTCAAAAGAACAACTGACCAATCCAAGTGGGAACTGCCCTGGTTAGAGACATGGAGTTCTTCCCAGTCCTCATGCTATCTCCCTCACTCAGCACTGAGTTTGCAACTGCTTTGTCAAACAATCATGGAAATAATAAATTAATGGTTATCAATAGCAGCAAATGCTATAAAAGAAAAATACAGAGCCTTTTGCGAAAATGTAAGAAGGAAACCTAATTTATTTATTTATTTATTTATTTATTTATTTTACTTTTATTGGGGAACAGTGTGTTTTTCCAGGACCCATAAGCTCCAAGTCAAGTCGTTGTTTTCACTCTAGTTGTGAAGGGCGCAGCTCACTGGCCCATGTGGGAATTGAACCAGCAACCCTGTTGTTAACAAGCACCGCACTCTAACCAACCAAGCCAACTGTATGTCCAAGGGGAACCTAATTTAGATTGAGAGTCAAGCATGATCTCTTTGAAAACATGACATTTTTAATTTTGCTCAATATTGACACTCACCATTTATGAGTGAGTATTTATCCAAATAATAGTAAGTACCATTTGTTGAATCTATTGGTGCCAGGTACCTTACTTAATTCTCAAAGAAACAATTCTGCATAATCCCCATTTTGCAAATGAGACACCTAAGATAAAATACTTGAGGTTTAAGAAGGTCAAAGGGTTAGTCCAAATACACAGAACCAGATGTGGAAAACCTGAAGTCAGAACTAAATTCTGATTGATTTCAAACTATATGCTTATTCCAATAAAAACAACCTAGCATACAAGAGGCTTCATAAAAAAATAAAACAACCCCTGGTAAAGATGACTTTATAGCAAAAAAAAAAATCAGAAACTACTCCAGGAATTAAACCACTAGGAGGACAAGTCAGCAGATAGGACAAAAGCTGTCATTTATGCCCAAGAAGTTATTTTAGCAAAACGATTTAAATGAGAGTTTAAAATGTTTGAAGAGATAGTGTAGAGGAAGAAAAATCTCTCCTCTCCCCATAATAGGTTCTCTGGCTGGGACCCTGTAAATTGGACCAACAAAAGACAGATTAATAATAGCAAAGCATACAAATCTTTTTAATGTAAGTTTTATGTGACATGGGAGCCTTCATAAGGAGATGAAGATTCCGAGAAGTTAAACATGAGCATTTTTACACTAGGTTTGATGAAGAGTGGAAAGTTGTGGGAAAACATGATAGAACAATAAGATATGAGCTAAGGGTCATGAACCGGGGGAAGCCTAGCAAGGCTGTTTGTTCAAATTCCTCTTATGACTATATAATCATATAGTCAATGGAATTCTAATAGCTATATACGATGTCAGAGGAGTAGTAGATTGGGGGAGGGAGGTTATCACTTTGTGAGGGGTGTAAATGTCCAACTATTACATTGTTTTATACATTTGAAACTAATTTAAAAAAATTCTTCCTGTGGTCCGTCTGTCTTCAGAGATAAGGATGCTCCTTTCCTCTGGGTGTAGGGAGGTCACCTCTCAGACATGGGTCATCAGACATGGGTCTCATAACCTGCTTCAGGGGAGAGAGTGGAGGTCGGAAAATTCTTCCTGCATCAGCCATTTCTCAAATTCCTTCAGCTTAAAATACTCAATATGTTGGGGTAGCATATCTTGAACCCCAACACTGAGAATCAGACAGAATGAGGAGATGGGACAATTTGACCTTTATGGTCCTGTCTTTTAGCACTAACATTATTGGATTCTATATATAGCAGGCACAAATCTTAACGTACAGTCTCAGGCAATTAAGAAATATAACTTCCGGGCGGCGAGTGGCTCAGTTGGTTAGAATGCATGCCCTGAACAACAAGGTTGCCAGTTCGATTCCTACATGGGCCAGTAAGCTATGCCCTCCCCAATTAGATTGAAGACAACAACTTGAGCTGAGCTGACACTGAGCTGCCTGTGGGTGGCCGGATGGCTCAGTTGGTTAGAGTGCATACTCTTGACAACCAGTTTGCCAGTTTGATTCCTGCATGGGATGGTGGGCTGTGCCCCCTGCAACTAGATTGAAACCAGCAACTGGACTTGGAGCTGAGCTGCGCCCTCCACAACTGGATTGAAAACAACGACTTGACTTGGAGCTGACAAGTCCAAAAAAAGATACAAAGCAGAGAGTTCAGCAACATTATAAAAAATAATTTTAAAAAAGCAATATAACTTCCTTTATTTCCTATACCTTAACTTAATTTTCATTTTGAGTCCTCATTCCATTAATCTGACAGGGAACATTAACTTTTCAGGATTTCCCAATCTCTTCCTTGTTATGTCAAGATGTCAGGGAACTTTCTACCAAAGCATTAGAGAAGCGCATTACTCCTCAAATCATCAAATATCGGGTTTTTTTCAACATTGCATTTGCTCAATAAATACTAGTTGAGCTACCGATTTTGGAAAAATACATAATTATTTATAGAAAAAGACTTTATGTGTAACTCACTACATTCTCAAAAATAATTTCAATACCTAAGGTATCTATAATAAAGTTTTAAAACATAAAGAGAGGAAATCAGGATCAAGGAAAAAAGAAAGAAGAAAATATGTTTCTAAGAACTAAGAATAGCATTTTGTTCTAAGCACCCAAAAAGGCCAAGCAAGGAAAAAAATTGGGAGTCACTAGTTTTCATTATCAGAAAAGAAAAAATAAACTATTCCTCAATGAAAAGACTGTTTTTTCTTACTTATCAATTAAATTGAGTTTCTTAGGGACAATAATATTTAAATGATGAGAGAATAGCAGTTAAATGGTGAAAATAGCAGTTAATGGAGATAAAAAAGATACTGAAGTTTAAACAGCTTGATAAAGTTCTTCAAGATTCACAAAAGTAGGGCCGGCCGAGTGGCGCATTGGTTAAGAGCTGGCTTGGGACGCCACTCTGAGCAGCAGGGCCCGGGTTTGGATCCCACATATGAGGGCCAGTGACACTGCCCTCTACAACTAAGATGGTGAACAACAGCTCAACCTGGAGCTGGGCTGCGGTGAGTCACCGATGACGGTGTAGGCTGCAGCCCCTACTGCAGTGGGCTGCCATAAGCTACCGTGAGTGGCTGGCAGCCAACGTGAGTGGCTGGCAGCCGGTGTGAGCTGCCAAAAGCCACCATGAGCGGCCGTCTAGAGGCCGGCGACCAATCTACCTCACCGGAGAAGAGCGCAATGATAATACCAACATGGGCCAGTGGAGCAACGAAAAAAAAAAGATTCACAAAAGTAAAAAGAAAATCTAACACAGTAAAACCTTGGATTGTGAGTAACTTATTCTGCGAGTGTTCCGCAAAAGGAGCAAACATTTCTAATAAATTTTAACTTGATAAACAAGCAATGTCTTGTAATATGAGTAATATGTGATGCCGAATGTCACATGATCACAACTGAGCCAATGGTTCTTCTACCCCCCCCCACTGCAGGATTGTGGGTGATGGTCTCCCATGCTCAGAGTTTACGGAGGAGGTCTCGTCTGCAGAGGAGGAGAAAAAGGCAAAGGAATCCCTCACTTCAAATGATATTAGGGAGATGTGTAAAATGTGGGAAACAGCGCAAAATTTTGCAGAAAAGCACCACCCAAATAAGGCTGTAGCAGTGCGAACGATGAATCTGTTTAACAATGCAATGTCACATTTCCACAAAATCCTCAAAAGGAGGCAAAAGCAAGTGTCATTGGATAGGTTCCTTGTTAAAGTTACATGAAAAGAAAATGATTCCATTGAGCCAATAGATAGCAGTGATTCCGTTAGTGACAGTGAAAGCCGTCCTACACAATAACCCTCCTCTCTCTTGTCTCCCTCACACCAGCCACGAAGGTTTTCAAAGGTAAGTGCAGATTAATGTTTATTTTTTTATATTTTGTATTTTCTTTATTATTTTGTATTATATTACAGTATTGTAATCATTTTTATATGAATATTTTTGGGTTGTGGAATGAATCATCTGAGCTTCCATTATTTCTTATGGAGAAATTCACTTTGATATCCAAGTGCTTTGGATTACAAGAATGTTTCCAGAACAAATTATGCTCACAAACCAAGGTTTTAGTGTATGTTGTTTGGTTATTTCAAAACAATTTTGAGAAGCATAGGAAACTGTATGTGGTAGTTTTATCATTTCATTCCTACCAACAGTTATTACAAAAATTGGAGCCTTTAAGACCAGATATATATTTAAGAATTAATAACATTGCCATTTAGTAAGTTATTGCTGCTATTAACCTAAGTCAATTGAAATTGTTCCTTAAAAGTCTGAGCTAACCTAAGTCAAATCAGAAATCGTATGGAAACATTAACAAAATTAAAAGGCAAATTTTGTCTGTAGGCAACATCAAATCAAACAAGCAGTTTTCAAGCCTCAGAAATGAGTTACTGACCTAGCATAAACCTTGTTCAAGAAGCAAATGACATACGGAATTAATGGTTGAACCAGAACTGGCACCATCAAGCCCTGCCATGTTAATTCCTAAAGATGATGTAGTGCCTTTTGGGGAAAAAGGGAGGGGGAGAGAGAAA
>NW_017731784.1:675375-678838 GCF_001890085.2 Hipposideros armiger
AGAGGGCCCCGGTTCGGATCCCACATATGAGGGCCAGTGACACTGCCCTCTACAGCTAAGATGCTGAACAACAGCTCAACCTGGAGCTGGGCTGCTGTGGGTTGCCCTCTACGGCGTAGGCTGCAGCCCCTGCTGTAGTGGGTTGCCATGGGCTACCTTGTGTAGCCAGCAGCCAGCGTGAGCAGCCAGCAGCCGCTGTGAGCGGCCGTGCAGAGGCCAGCAACTGGGAAGAGCACAATGATGGTGCCAGCTTGGGCCAGTGAAGCAACTGAAGAACAAAACGACAGCAACTTGTCTGTTCCCCTTCCCCGATTATCCAGTGCTGTTCCCCTCCCCCAGATCCCCAATAAAATCTTAAAAAAAAAAAAAAGAATTGTGTTAAAAACTGCTTTTCCATGATCACCTCATAAGAAAAAGAAAATATATATTTATTGAATTAAATATATCCAAGAATATCTGTCACTTCAACGAGAAGAAAAGTAATGATAATAATAACTAAATTATATGCATGTGAATATCAGAGAAAGCCCATGTAAAAAGAAACGCAGTTAATCAGCCTTAATCTTATTCTAACGTTACCCCCCAACACTGGTTTTAAACACTGAGCTCTTGGGGAGCCACATCAGCTGCTCAGATCCACAGGGTGGCTCAAGTGCATTGCTAGTCTGATGAACAAATGGCACCCTTCTGACCTGAAAGAGTTAATATGACTCCCCTCCCCCCAAATTTATTACCAGGGAGATCACTGAGATATTATCTGGCCCTGGAAAGAAAACAATCCCATTTCTTCCCAAAGTTTTTATCCATAAAGCCCAGCAAAGATTCCCTTCTTTCTCTATCCAACCCTTACTCCTGCATACCCTGTAAACCATATTTTGGAAACCAAATTTTCAAACTGTAAGACTGGTTTTTCTCATGAGGCAAAGAAAAAAACCTCTGTGATTAATGCTCTAGCTAAAAGCATAGAATGTGAAATGGGAAGATTATTTATGGTTCTTCTCTTTAGGAGCTAATAGAGTCAGACATTTGCCTAAAAGGTTGGAAATCCTACAGTGGGATTTTTCTTTTTTTCTCAATAGATAAAAGTGGCTTCTGTAAGGCAGCATAAATACTGTCTGCAGTAAGCCATAAGCACTAATAATTTCGCTATAAGTGCTCAGTCAAAGGGAAATGTACATGTTAAATGTTATTAAAAAATGGACAGCATATTATCTTGAAAGCCACAGTGAAATACTAGCCTAAATGGTAAGCATTGCTTTCAGTGCCATGTTTTAAAATGGACGGTGGTCGGCAAGATTTACCAGGCCACTCTTCCATACAGTCAAATCACATTCAGTAGCTCAAAATGGAATATGGATTGAATTTTCAATTTCTAGTTATATTTTCCCCAAGGCTGTTAACTTTCTTTTTCCCTAAACTGTTCATTCTTCTTCAGTTAATTTTGTTTGAAATACCTGCTTTGCTAATTATCCAAGATAGGCATGTGAGCATGAAACTTGATTTCACTACTTTTCACATTGTTATGATTTAACTTGGCAAAGAAGGCTTTCATTATTTTTTTAATATAAAGTATTTCCAGTAAAAAGCTTTTTACAGCTTTGTTCCCTTTTTAAAAATCAGGAACACAAACTGTTTCCTCTTCCTTAGTAGTATTCTTTTAAAGAAAAAAATGGATTTCATGAATTACTGGGAACAAATAAAGAAATATCAATTTGGAAATAAAAAGGCATGAGATGAAATGATAAAACAAACATGTTGCCTTTTTACAATAGAAGAGAGTTCCACAAAACAGATGTGTTGGTTGTCAGTAAAGCAACAATGCTTACTGGTTTAATTTGGGAGGTGATTAAAACATTCATGTGTACAGAAATAGCACTGTTACCAGGTGATCCCATGGATGATTCTGGTCAAAGTGACCAATGAACCACAACATCCTGGAGGGATAGACAGCTCCAGAGGAGTCCTACCTCCATGTGGGTGGAAATAGTCGAGACTTGGGCTGTTAGAGGAGTACTCCAGATCACACTTCCTAAATAAGTTCAGCATGTGTTGTGCAAACATCATACAAGTATTGACAAGAAAATGGTTTGTGAATGTGCAGTGTTCAATTTCTTAACAGAAAAAAATGTCTGAAACAAGGCACAGAAAGATTGATAGATCTACATCAGTTCAGTTCCAACAACAAACAGATATCACACTCAAACTGCATGATTAAGCATTGTTAAATGAAGGAACTACTTATAGTGCTGTATTAGTTTGCCAGGACTGCCATTAAAAAGTACCACAGACTGGGTGGCTTAAACAACAGAGTTTTATTGTCATACAGTTCTCGGGGCTAGAAGCCCAAAATCAAGGCGTTGGCAGGGTTGATTTCTTTTGAGGACTGTGAGGGAAGGATGTATTCCAGGTTCTCTCTCTTTGTCTTGTTGATGGCCCTCTTCTCTCTGTGTCTTCCCATTGTCTTCCCTCTATGTGTCTAAATATCTCCCTTTTAGAAGGTCACTATTCATTGGATTAGGGACCACCTTAATGACCTCATTTTAACTTGATTCCCTCTGTAAAGACCCTGTCTCCAAAGAAGGTCATATTCTGAGATTCGAGGGCTTAGGATGTCAATATATGAATTGGGGGAGGGGGGTGACATAATTGGGCCCTTAACAGCTGTAGACAACATTTGAGGAAACTGACAAGGGATAGAACAGTATCCAGGGGCTAATCATAGCAAAGAGCTTTTCAACCCTAGGCATGAATTGGTTATCAGAACCCAGAGAGAGAGAGTAGTTGTGTGGGGATAGCTATCATATAGGAACCAGGGTTTTCAGTAAAGGATTCAGCCAACAAGCAGCAACCCGGCAAGAATGGAGCTAGAGAATGGAAGGAATGAGTGCCCTGACGTCACTCACCTCCAGCCTTCAATCTCCTTCTGCTGGTTCCTCTCATGGATCAAACCAGAGAGCATGGCGATGGATCAGTCCATACTAGCCAGCCTTCTGGGGCATTCTGCAGGGTACAGAAGGGGATGGAATGAATCTGGAATCATAAACAGAAGATATCCAGTATACTGTTTATTAAAATTCATAAAACCAGAAATGGATATACAAGAATTCCCTACATTTTTCTCTATTTTTCTCTCTATATAGCTAAAATAATTCACAGTACAATTTTTTTTTAATTTACAGTATATTGTTATGTGGGGGAAAATACATATGGTATAATCACCACACATGTTCTGAAGGGTATATTAAAAAACATGACAATGGCCGGGCACAGTGGCGCGCGCCTGTAGTCCTAGCTACTCGGGAGGCTGAGGCTGGAGGATCGCTTGAGTCCAGGAGTTCTGGGCTGTAGTGCGCTATGCCGATCGGGTGTCCGCACTAAGTTCGGCATCAATATGGTGACCCCCCGGGAGCGGGGGTCCACCAGGTTGCCTAAGGAGGGGTGAACCGACCCAGGTCTGAAACGG
>NW_017731784.1:682873-727715 GCF_001890085.2 Hipposideros armiger
CTGGGGGTTATGATTTTTCACCCCCTTGTACAAAATCGAGATATCAAACTCTGACAACTACTGTTGCTGTTCAGTCTTGACCAGTCCTTGGATTTTCTGGAGGCTTATACCACTACTCCATCCTCACGGAGGATAGATAGAACCTTCCTTTCACTTTTCCTCAAATACATCAAAATTTCCCCCTGTCTCCATCCTGGACTTCCCTAGAATGTATGCAATAGTATACATATGGGAAATAAGAGTATATAGGTTTACATCTGAAAGTCTAGGTCTGGGAAGCATTTGTGAAGCATGAAGCCATAGAAAGAATCCAGTCACTCAGGGAAACATACAAATTAAGAAGGAAAGAAGCTTAAAGGGTGTACAGAGGGTATGAAACCAGCAAAATAAATTAATGAAGAGCATGAAAAGATATCCAGTGCCCACCTGATCTGACCTACAAGGGCATCCACAGGTGTAAAAGGTCACAACACCATACCAAACAGACAAGTTATGTGTATGTAACCCAAAATTCAGCTCCCTGGCTGAACCTTGATCATCCAGGGACAATCTGTTCTTCAAGATTAAAATTAACCTGTGGAAGTGTAAATTGGTACAACCGATCTAGAGGGCAATTTGATAATATTTGACTTAGCAATTCTACTCTTAGGGACTTATCCTACAAGCATGTGAGCACATTTGTAAAATTGTTTAAGTATAAAGATATTTATTATAGCTTTATTTATAAGCAAAATATTAGCAAACCTAAGTTTCCTTTAAAAAATGATTAGTTAGGGGCGGACAGTTAGCTTATGTGGTTAAAGCACAGGCTCATAACACCAAGGTTGCCGGTTCAATTCCCACATGGGCCAAGGAGCTGCACCCTCCACAATTAGATTGAAGACAACTACTTGACTTGGAACTGATGGATCCTGGAAAAACACACTGTTCCCCAATAAAATTTAAAAAAAACAAAAACAAGGTTAGTTAAAGAAGTGATGGTACTTCTGATCATGAAATACTATGCAGACAAATTCTTTTAAATCAATAAATAAACTCTATATGTGGTGATATTAAATGATATACTCAAGGTATATCATTAAGTGAAAAAACGATGTGCAGACGATTATGTAAAGTATGCTACCATTTGTGTGAGGAAAAAATAATGTATAAACTTACATGTTTATAAAAGTGCTTGAAATGTCTCTTGAAGGAAACAAGAAATTTACAATAATGGAGGCCTGAATGGAAAACTGAGGAAAGAAGGATGCTTATTTTCACCTTTTTTTAACTTTCTGAAATTTTATACCATGTATATGTAATACTTGTTCAAAAATAAGTTATTTTTAAAAATAAGCAATTCCATAAGAATATGTTTAAAGCAAGAAAACATGTATAAATGCAATGAAGAAAATTCTTTTTATTAAAATGGCTCACTGTCCCCTGCTACACACAAGGGGAAATCTAGTGCCCCTCCCAATATAATATCTCCAAGGTTTCCTGTGGGAAGTGAGGATTAACATTTCTCCTAGTCACATCCTATTCTGGTATCTTGACATCGCTGGATTCTTAGGCTCATCTCTCAGTCTTACCACTTACATAAGCTATACATCACTGTGAACAATAACGGCAGTCACTGGCTCTAATTCAGCCTGTTTTTTCCTTCAAGCTCTCCTGTCATGGTCTTAGAGCTCTTTGCAAAACCCTCTTTAATAGTAACACAAATGCAGAGGACTTGTCTCCTCCCACTTAATACACGATCAGAAACTTTGATGTATGAGTCCCAGCTACCTCCACAATAGAGAATAGCCATCCCAGTGGTACCAGCGGTCAGCCACAGCTACCAGGGCATCTCAAGCTTTGGAACTACATATGACTTCTATTAGTGTCCTGTCACTATCCTTCACTACACTTTCCCAGGGATCTGCCACTATTGAGTGTCTCTGAGGTGCAGCCAAGTCACAAATTAAAGTCCTCAACTCTTGTCCTAAATCAATACTCACAGGTTTTGGTAGCATATGGCCTCCTCCAGGGGCTCCACTGCTTGTCTAGTTACCTGCCTTACAGGAAGGCCCAGTCTACAGGGGTCCCTTCCCAGCAAATGCAGCAGATGAGAACATTGGGTAAATCAAAGCACACCTGCCCAGGACCTCCTTCCCCTTCCAGGAACTCTGTGCATAGAGCTAGGCGCTAATTTCCAGGATCCCCTCCCACTTGCTATTTCTGGGGTTCCTTGGCCTTGATCACTCTAGGAAGCTCACAATGTTGCACATGCAATGCTCCCTTCTGCCTAAAACTTCCATTCTTGAAGTACCGCTTCAAGGACCATCTCGAGTAATTGCAGTACGTTCTCTGACTTTGAAGTCTTGTTCAAGAACCAAATATCCCATGCAGTTTAGCTTATTAGCAACAGTTGGTTAAGTGTGGTAGCCCTAGCACAAGATGTACTCGTGGCTTACTTCTTTGAGCAGCTTCCATGATTGCAGAAAGTCACATCGCCATGCTGATTATTGTCACATTAAACTTCTGACCACAGATCTCAAATAGGGCATTAACACTGCCAGACAATCCTACTATACAAATTCTCTTACACATCCTTGAAAATAACTTCTTCAGACATTCTCTTCTGTGCTCACACCTCCAACACCCTTGCTCCCCTCCCTCTCAGCTGATAATTTTACTTCACAGTTGTAACCATATAAAAATGTACACAAACTATTTCATATATATTATAGGATCAAGAAAATAATTTTGTTACCATTATTCAGTACCAAGATTTTCAGCAAGAAAAGAGATAAAAGCATAAAATGAAATAAACATCCCAGACTTGTTAAATTTGAATTGGAAATAGTAATATGAGCTTGAGCTTTAGAGAGTTCCGATCAAGATGGTACAGTAGGCTCCTTTCTGGATTCCAGCCTGGTTTGCGGCGACAGGCTGCATAAAGAAGGTCGGAATCATTGGTAAATACGGGACCTGTTATGGCACCTCCCTCAGGAAAATGGTGAAGAAAATTGAAATCAGCCAACATGCCAAGTATACTTGCTCGTTCTGGGCAAAACCAAGACGAAGGGACAAGCTGTGGGGAGAGGGCACTGTGGTTCTTGCATGAAAACAGTAGCTGGTGGTGCCTGGACTACAACACCACTTCTGCCGTCACAGTAAAGCTTGCCATCAGAAGACTGAAGGAATTCAAAGACCAGTAGAAGCTCCACAATTGAGATATTGGTAGCCTGTAATAAATGGGTTAATTTATGTAAAAAAAAAAAAAAGATGGTGCAGTAGGTAAATGCTTTGCTTACTCTCTCTCATGGCCACATGAAAATTACAACTAAACTAAAAAACAACCATCATTGAGAATTGCCTAAAATCTTGCTGAACCAAAGCCCTACAACTAAGGACATATAGAAGAAGCCACCTCCAGACTGGTAGGAGGGGCAAAGACACAGAACAGGCTAGTCTAACACCCACATGTGGCCATTAAAAATCAGGAGGGATATCTCCACTGCAGATGTGCCCTTGAAGGAGTGAGGGATCCCAGCCCTCCCCATCCCAGGGTTCCAGTGACGGAGAGAGAAGTCCCCATAATTTCTGGCTGTGAAACACAGCAGAGATTGTGACTGAGTGAGATGGAGGGCAGCTGGAGTCCCAGGTGCTCCTCTTAAAGGGACTGTGCACGGACTTACTTGCCAATGGAATCACCGGAGCAGTAGCTGGAGATGTGGCAGGGACATATGGTGGGGAACTGAGTTGCTGGCTTAGGGATGAGAGTTGGAGGGGCAGCTTTCTCCTGGACAGAGGAACTGGCTGAAGCTATTATTTCTTTATTGAGCATTCCCCCTTCCCAGCATGCAGACACAGGTGGCCACCATATCTGAGTCTCCATCAAATTGGCTCAGCCGTTTGTTCCCTGCGCCCTAGTGATTCAAGACCCCACCCCCACCCAAGTTTCAGGCACACCCAAGCCACTTCCATTGGCTTTATTGTAGGAACTGCCTGTCTTGGTTCATGCTGCAGATTTTCCTAGACTCTCCAAGGTTTGAGGAACCCAAACAAGCAGCAACTGGCTTGAGCATGTCCTGTACCTCTGGCTGAGCAGCCCTAAGCCTGGCATTAAAAGCAACCAGCCTTGGTTGGTGGCTTGATCTCTCGAGGCACTTCCAAGTATGTCATGGGCAATGGCCAACTGTGGATTGCTTTGTGGCTCCTGCTGGGTGACCCCAGGTGGGGCACAGGCTGCAGCTGAACTTGACCTTCAGTAGGTCCCTTCCCAGGTGGCCCTGGGGCTGGCACCGCCAGTGGCCATTCAAAATGAGCTGGAGCATCATCCAGCCCTCTCCAAGGATGACACACCCAAGGGGTGGATTGAGCAGGCACCACAGCCCTGCTGAAGCAGATACTGCTCTGTATGATCATCCCCTGCACCACAACTTTTCCACTGTAATCACAGCCAGTCCTCACAACCAATGAGCCCAAGAAACACTCACTCCCATTGACATACCAATAGGCTCAACTACAGCAGTAGGGCACACATAACCCACACAAGGGACACACCTGGAGTGCGTGGCTCAAGTGACCAGGAAGCCTGCACCACTAAGACCCACATAAGGCTATTACATAAGGCTACTCTACTAAGACTGGGAGACATAGCAGCCCTACCTAATACACAGAAACAAACACAGGGAGGCAGCCAAAATGAGGAAACAAAGAAACATGTCAAACATGTCCCAAATAAAAGAACAGAAAAAAAGCTCCAGAAAAACAACTAAATAAAAGGGAGACAAGTAATCTACCAGATGCAGAGTTCCAAACACTGATTATAAGGATACTCAATGATCTCAGAGAGAACTTCAACAGAGAGAAAATATAAAAAATGGAAATAGAAAACATTAAAAAAATATCAGAAATAAAGAATACAATAATGGAAATGAAGAATACATTACAGAGAATCAACAGTAGATTAGATGAAGCAAAGGATCAAGTCAGCAATTTAGAATATAAGGTAGCAGGAAACACCCTATCAGAACAGCAAAAAGGAAGTCATCAAAAAAAAATGAGGAGAGTTTAAGGGGCACCTGGGACATCAAGCATACCAAAATTCTCATTATAGGGATACCAGAAGGAGAAGAGAGAGAGCAAGGAGTTGAAAACCTATTTGAAGCAACGATGGAAAACTTCCCTAACCTGGCAAAGGAAATAATTATACAAACCCAGGAAGCGCAGAGAGTCCTAAACAAGATGAACTCAGAGATGCGCACACCAAGACACATTATAATTAAAATGCCAAAGGTTAAAGACAAAGAGAGAATCTAAAAAGCACCAAGAGAAAAGCAGTTAGTTGCCTACAAGGGAGCTCCCATAAGACTATCAGCTGATTTCTCAACAGAAACTTTGCAGGCCAGAAGGGATTGGCAGGAAATATTCAAAGTAATGAAAAGTAAGGACCTACAACCTAGGTTACTCTACCTAGCAAAGCTATCATTTAGAATTGAAGGACAGATAAAGAGCTTCCCAGACAAGAAACAGCTAGGGGAGTTCATCACCACCAAACCAGTACTACAAGGAATCTTAGAGAGACTGTTTTTTAAGACAAAAATTTTTTAAACTCAAAAATATGAAAAATAAAATATTTTTATATTATGTATTTATATTAATATAAAATATATAAATATACTTTATATTATTTATATATATATATATGTAAGACAATAGTTACATACCATTCAACAATTACTTTCAGGCTGGCCAAGTGGCTCAGTTGGTTAAGAATGTGAGCTCTGAGCAACAGGGTTGCCGGTTCAATTCCCACATGGGCCAATGAGCTGCGCCTGAGCTGAGCTGCCACTGAGCTTCCAACAGGCAGCAGGATGGCTCAGCTGGTGAAAGTACATGCTCCTAACAACAAGGTTGCCGGTTCCACTCCAACATGGAATGGTGGACTATACCCACCCGCAACTAAGATTGAACATGACACCTTGAGCTGAGTGGCTGCGAGCTGCTGCTAGACGGTCAGATGATGACTGGACTTGGAGCTGAACTAGCTGCACCCTCCACAACTAAGATGAAGGACAACAACTTGGCTATTTTTCTTCCCCAATCTCCCAACACTGTTCCCCTCCCCCAATTCCCCAATAAAATCTTTTAAAAAAAAATTACTTTCAATGTAAATGGATTAAATGCTCCAATCAAAAGGATGGGGGATGAATGGATAAGAAAACAAGACTTTTACATATGCTGCCTACAAGAGATTCACTTCAGATTGAAAGACACACACACAGGCTGAAAGTAAAGGGATGGAAAAAGATATTTCATAAAAATGGAAACAAATGATTTTTAAAAATCTGGAGTAGCAATACTTATACCATACAAAATAGACTTTAAATCAGAGATTATAACAAGAGATAATGAAGGACCCAGTAATCCCACTTCAGGGTATTTATCTAAAGAAACTCAGAATGCTACTTCGAGGGGACATGTTCATTCATATGTTCATTGCAGCATTATTTACAATACCCAAGATATGAAGGGTATCTGGGTGTTCCTGAATGAGAGGAATGGATAAAGAAGAGGTGGTACGTGTATACAATGGAATATTACTTAGCCATAAAAAAGAACAAAATCTTGTCATCTGCAACATTGATGGACCTAGAGGATATTGTGCTGAGTGTAGCAAGTCAGACAGCAGAAGACAAATGTCATATGTATTCATTTATAAGTGGAATCTAAAGAAAAAAATAAACAAACAAATGAAACAGAAACAAAGTCATAGATACAGAGCACATTTTGATGGTTGCCAGATGGGAGGGGTGTTGTAGGGGTAGGTGAAAAAGGGGAAGGGATTAAGAAATACAAATTTGTTGTTACACAGTAGTCATGGGAATGTAGGGTATACTATAGCATAAGAAATATAGTCAATAATATTTTAATAACTATGTATGATGTCAGAAAACATAGTCAATGATATTGTGATAGTGTGGTACAGTGTCAAGTGGTTGCTGGAATTATCATGGTGATCACTTCTTTAGCATAGGTACATAATAAATAATATGGTAATAATTCTGTATAGTGTGAGGTGGATACTATTGAA
Organism: Hipposideros armiger; assembly: GCF_001890085.2. Taxonomy (NCBI): domain Eukaryota; kingdom Metazoa; phylum Chordata; class Mammalia; order Chiroptera; family Hipposideridae; genus Hipposideros; species Hipposideros armiger. The sequence continues at coordinate 689,940 of NW_017731784.1, forward strand.
TAACTATGTTGTACACCTAAAACTAATATAATATTGTATGTTAGCTACATTTTAATAAAAATATTTTTTAATTGAAAAAACAACTTGATTTTTAAATCTATCTATCTATCAAAGGGTAGTAGAATATGCTACCCCAAAATATGCCACTTTGGTATAAGCATTATATTGAGCTAAAAGCAATTGAGAAGAAGCAAATACAATGAAAGCTCTCTATTTTTGCCCTAAAGCAGGATGTAAATTTACAAAGGTGTATCTCATTTCCTCTCTACCAAGGACAAAGGTTAATTCTGGAGACAATTTTTGACCCTTATCAATGTAGAAGGTTCCAACTAAAAGCTGTATAACAAATTATCCTCTTGTTTACCATACTTTTCCTGGCAACCTCCCATAATTGCTCTCCCCCTCACCTTTCTTCCTTTTGTCTTTAGCTGAAGCTGGAGTTCTAAGCAAGCTCTGAGTTACTCATTTTTTCCTGGGTATCTCCCATGTATACATGAGATATGAGGTATGATCAAACAATACAGCAAATGTTTAAATTTAAAAAAAAATTATTACAGTAAGAGACACATTGCCATTGATTCTCCTCAAAATATTCCCCCTTGCTTCAAACACACTTATCACATCATTCTTGTCCTTTTTTGAAGCAGTTCTGGAAATCCTCTTTTGTGAGTGTCTTTTTGCACTGCCATGGCTGCCTTGATGTCCTGAATCAATTCAAAACATTTTTCTCTTATGGTCATTTTGACTTTGGGGAAGAGCAAGATGTCGCACAGTGCCATGTCTGGTGAATAAGGTGGATGAAGACACACCGTAATGTTTTTTGTTTGTTTGTTTTTCTAATTCTTTTTTTTTTATTTTATTGGGGAACAGCCACAGTCATTGGTTACACATTGCTTTCATGCTACAATGGCATAGGTGACTCTTTTAGGGAGAGTGCAGCTCACAGTGGCCCATGCGGCGATCGAACCGGCAACCTTGGTGTTATCAGTACCACGCTCTAACCAACTAAGCTAACTGGTCACCCCCCGTAATGTTTTCATTTGACAGAAATTGCGGTATACCAGATGTGTGACACGGAGTGTGGTTATGATGGAGGATGATTTACAACACGCTTTAAAACTCACCTTCTGTTAACCGTAGCTCACACCCAACTGACTGCACGGAACAAGTTGAAACTTATCACACACTGTTACTAAGGTTCAACATGCTGCTTCCTGTATTGATGATCCCTGCCTTTCCATTGGATGGCACTCAGCAGCAGCATTCACCGTATCTTTTGATCACACCTCATATGCATGTTAATATACTTCTGTCTGTTTTTCTTATTAATCTGTCTTTTATTAAAGGGGTCTCAGCCAAGAACTCAGAGGGTAGAGAGAATATTATTTTTCCTCCCCTTCACTGCCTTACCTATCTGTCTATTGATCTATCTCCTACCTCTAACCACTCAGAGACCTAGAAGCAATATTAAATCAGTGGCAATGTGCATGCCTAGTGCACAGATTTTATGTTCTAAATACCATCACTCACTAAGTGGAAGCAAGGCTTCTTGGAGAAATAGCCAATTCCAACTCTGAGGCAGGAAATACATGGTAAGCCTGGGATAAGTGCTGTTATATGCTGTGAGCCTGATAAGGTAGAATTCAAGATTCTTCCTAGGTAAAGAAGCCAACAGCATGTCTGCAGTATATTTATGTCAATTATACCTCACTAAAGGTTTTTAATTAGGAGGAAGGAGGGGGATAACTGTCTAACTCAACGGTTCTTAAAGTATGCTCTGAAAATCTTGAGGGACCCAAGATTCTTTCAAGGGATCTAGAAGGTAAAATTTTTCATAATATTACTAAGATGTCATGTGCCTTTTTCCACTAATTACATTTGCACTAATGGTATAAAAGCAAAGGTGAATAAAAATGCTGACCACTTCACACAAATCAAGGAATTATCACCAAACTGTATTATAGTCATGTATTCTGTATTATCCATTCACTCACAGACACAAAAAACAAACAAACAAAAAGGATGGATAAATAGATGATGGATAAAAGCAAAGCCACTTTTACTTAACTATTAATTGTATTAAATCTCAATCCTAATTATACATCTTTTTCCTATTCTATGTGACAAATAGAAATCAAACATTTCTGCTACATACCAAAGTGGGATGGTTGCCCCAGGGGAAAGCATTTGTGTGATTGTTTGAGTTTTGAGCTGAACGAGCAGCTTTTTCATGGAACACCATTTTTACTTGAGAGAACTGACAGACATACTATGATTATTTTGACTTGGATATTTGGCACATTTTCTCAAACATAAATTAAGCGAGCCTGTCACTTCAAGGAAAACAACTGACAGTGTTGGTTGCCAGTGATGAAATTTGAGCTTTTAAGAGAAAATTAGAGTTTTAGAAAACTTGTATCTGCCACTGTGAGCCTAGCAGCTTCCCAATACTTAAGGGTTTTCTGATGAGATCAATGGTGATAATAACAAATAGATTCTTTTAATATTGTTTAATGAGATGTGTCAACATTTTGGCGGGCCAGTGTTTTCCACATGACCAATGTGAGATGCAACAAAGTTATGTATGGGGAAAAGATCCATCAAAGCACAAAGTAGGTCAAACAATTTGATATGATTGCAACTAAATTTTTAAAAACTACCACTTGTCAAGTTTTGGTGTGGTATCAAAGAATAATATACATGATCATCTCAAAAGCCACTAAATACTCCTCCATTTTCCATCTACATCAACCAAAACAAAATGCTACAACAGCTTGAATGCAGAAGCAAATATGAGAATGCAGTTTTTTTCTATTAGGCCAGATAGTAGAGGCATTTACAAAAATGTAAAACAACCTCACTCTTCTCACTAAATCACTTTTATTTTGGAAAGTATAGCTATTTTTATAAAATATATTTTATTTACATTAACATGTATAGGGTTTATTATTGTTATTTTTAAATGAATTGATGAATATATATATTTTCAATTTCTGTATTTTAATTTCTAATATAGTAAATATAGATAAACAGGACCTCTAAAATAAAAGTTCAATAACTTTTAAGAGTAAAATGGCGGGGCGGCCTGTTAGATCAGTTGGTTAGAGCACAGTGCTCATAACACCAAGGTTGCTGGTTCAATCCTCACATGGGCCTGAGTTGCGCCCTCCACAACTAGATTGAAACAACTACTTGATTTGGAGCTGATGGGTCCTGGAAAAACAAACCGTTCCCCAATAAAATTTAAAAAAAAAAAAAAGTAAAACGGCGTCCTGAAACTAAAAAATTTGAGAACTCCTGGTTTAACTGAACAGAGAAAGTCACTTGAGAGTGGATCTGCTTTTAGTTCAGGAAAAATCTGTGAGTGGCCTTTATTAGTTATGTAAATATATGATGAATAGGCACCTGGTGCTCTGGGGAAAAGGGTAAGAGGACCTTTTGTGGCCTGAAAAAGTCCGTCCCTCAAAGACTGGTACACAGAGGCAGTCACTGTGTATAAAACTGCATGGGAACCAAGAAGCAACCAGGGAGGAAATTGATCAAACCCTGACACCTTCCCTGTGAGAGTCAATGTCCTCATCACCACTCTTAAGTCTTGAGAACTGGTGGGACAAAGAACACAAAGGCTTCAAAGGGGAACTCACCAGAGTGGAGAATTCTGCACAGGTGATCCAGGCCCCGTATCAGAGCCTAAAATAACACAGAGGAGGAATAACTCCTATAGAGTGTGAAACAGGATGGCAAATCTCTCTGGATCCAGCTATCTTATCCAGTGGTTTGGCCTTGGGAATAATCACTGAATATGATATGAATGTGAACTAGAAGAGCTGTTCTTTGGATGCCTACACGTGGGCCTCTGCCGAGATCTGGACTAGAGGGGCATCGTTCCTGAAACGGGGACCGGGCCTGGGCTGAATCACTCTTGTGCAATGAACTGAGGGGCAGCAGCCCCGAACCAGAGCCCACTGATGAACTGATCCAATGCTCTTGCTCTTGCTCTGCCTGATGTTTGAGAGCAGAACTTATCCCTTTGGACTGAATAAGCCCCTATTATTCTTGGATGACTGGCTGGGAAAGGACAGCTTTGAAAGAGAGATTCTGGGCCGGCTGAGTGGCACATTGGTTAAAAGCTAGCTTCGGACGCCAGAGGGCCCTGGTTCGGATTCCACTTATGAGGGCCAGTGACACTGCCCTCTACAGCTAAGATGCTGAACAACAGCTCAACCTGGAGCTGGGCTGCCTTGAGTCGCCTGCGAAGGCAGGTGGGTTGCCATGGGCTACCGTGTGTAGCCAGCAGCCAGCGTGAGCGGCCAGCAGCCACAGTGAGCGGCCATCCAGAAGCCGGCGACTGATCTGACTCGCCCGGGAAGAGTGCAATGATGGTGCCAACTTGGGCCAGTGAAGCAACGTCCTCCACAACTAGACTGAAGAACAAAAGGACAGCAACTTGTCTGGTCCCCTTCCCCCAATTCCCCAGTGCTGTTCCCATCCCCCAATTCCCCCAATAAAAATCTTTAAAAAAAAAAAAAGAGAGATTCTACACTTCATGCAAATGTGAGGCCTCAATTCATTAAAAGAAAGGATAAAGCCGGTGTCTGTATTAGTGTAGAAAGCTGGCAAACCAGTTACAGTTATGCTGGATGCTGAGGTAGGCAGCCATGAAAAAGGCACCTTCCCTGGCCTCACAGAGCTTATAGCTGCCAGAAAGAAACAAGAGGCATTTATGTTATATGGAGGCAAGTTCTATATTAGGAATATGTACAGAGTGCTATGAAAACAGGTAGAGAAGTACTCAAGCAAGTCTCAAAGGGGAGGTAGGGACAGATTCCCAAACTTTATCAATCAGAACATTCATTGTTAGGCAATAAAACAAACAATCTCTAAATGTCAATGATTTAACTTGTTGTTGTTCAGTTCAGGCAGAGTTCTCGGTGCTCTCCTTTAAAGGCATCTCAGGGACCCAGGCAGCTTCTATGTTGTGACCAAACCAACTTAAAGCTTCAAGGCTATCCCAGCATCAGCCAGCAGGCATACGGGGCAGGGGGAGAGGGGATGGTGGTGTGAAAGGGAAAGGCACACCAAATACTTCACAACTTGGGCCTGGAAGTAACCCACATAGCTTTCATTTACATTCCATTAGCCAGAGCTAGCCACACGGCCCCACCTAGAAGCAAGAGAGATGGGTCATGTAGGTTTCCTGAGCTGCAGGAAGAAAATGAAATGATTTGGTGAACACACAGCATTGTCTCTACACAGAGAAGAAGCGATTTCTACGTTAAAAGATGAAACGGGTGAACGGAGAAGGTAAGAGTGGCGAGATGGAACATTTCAGATAGAGGGCACTGCGCATTAAAAGCCCAGAGGTAAAAGATCTTGGTGTGATATTGCTGGAATGAAAACTGTCAGGGGAAGTTGTGATAAGCCAGGAAGCCGAAAAGGTAAACAGGGACTTGTCATTAGGAGTCTGAATCTTCAGTCCAGGGTTGTTGCAGTGGGTATGAAGAAGAAAAGATGGATTTTAGGAAGAACTGGAGTAGTAATTGAGCATATTCGATGATTGCTTGAATAAGGAACGGGGGGAGATGAGAACAAGGATGGTGCCATTCACAGAGAGACACTTAGAAAAAAGAGAGAGCTATTTTAAGGGGAAATATGATATGCTTGTGGAACAGCCAAGGGAAGCCAGGAGGTATTTGAAAAGCTGGGCCTAAAGACAGATCTTAACTGGAGATGAAAGATGTGATAGTCATCAATACCGAGATGGTGCTTGAAACCATAACTGTGGGTTATCCAGGGAGAGTGTGAAGAGTCAGAAAAGCAGTGATGTGCTGTTAAGTGTCTAACAATCAACTCTCCAGCAAAATAAGCCCTAATTTGTAGCAGTTGCTGATGTCTGTGGTGTAAATACTCCCACTGTGGTCCACTGTGGTCAATGTCAAACCACCAACTTGTCATCACTGAGCACACAGTTGTGACGAGATGCATCCAGTTGGTTCTTGAGAGCTGCTGCAAGCCAGCTCCAGCACACACCACTGAACAGAAAAGAGCCCTGCATTCACCCCTAACATGAATATTTAAAGGATGGATAGAACAATAGAAATCTCAAAAGAAGAAACTATCCTAGGAACCACAGAAAGAAAGAATGTGAAGGAGGAAATGGTTGACAATTCACACTCACTCCTTAAAAAAAAAAAAATCAAATACTATAAAAACCAATTGTGTCCATTTGATTTAACATCAAGGGTGTCATTAGTACCCTTGATAAGACTAGTTTTAATGGAGACAGATGACAATGGGCCTAGAGGTGAATGTGAAACCACAAGTATTGGAAACCACAACTGCAGATAACCCTTGGAAACCAAGAATAGTCAGGCTGGATTCTAGTTTCCAACAGAAACTAGAGTTGGACCAATCATTCCAAACCATAATGGCGCTTCTGTAGTTCTAAGCCTCTCACAAGGGACCTCAAATAAAGTGGTACCATTTCCCTAGGAGGCAAGGAACAGTTGTACGGGGTGTGTGCAGAATTGTGCTATTGTCAACCTGGTTGACTATAAGTGGTGAAAAACTATTGCAGACTAGAAGGGTGATTTGTGTTGTACAGCAGATGCTCACATAACATCATTTCATTCAATGTCGTTTTGTTATAACGTTCATGAAATGCCATAGGGATTTAACTCTTGTTTATATCATTAGCCTATGGTAAAATTGATCTTGGTATGTGTCGTTTCACTTAAAGTCACAGAACCTATTGACTATGTTAAGTGAGGATTTACTGTATAGCAGTAAAAACAGTTGGCAACACTGTCACCTGTGGTAAATTGGAAGACAGAAAATGTACCTAATAGACTTTTAGATCTAGCTACAGTGATTTCCAAGCAAAATATTGAAAGTACCAGTTGCTTAAACCTAGTTCCATGTGAGAAAGTACTGTGGGGGGAAGGGCGCAAAAGAAGGGACTATAATTTTCAAGCAGAATTTAGAAGAAAAGGAAAATCCAGTACTTGCTTCTGTTGGAAAACAAAACTGTTTCATATCTCCAGCTGATACAGGCAGCAAAAGATTCTCTGTGTAAGAAATAGCCTCGGGGTAAAGATCAAATCAAGGGTTTGGCTATCAGTCCCTTTGCTAAAACTTCAGAAACATTAAAGGTGGTGTCTAGTAGATACTCTCAGTTAGTCAAAAGGGTTTCGAGGAATGTTAAGGACATAGTCCTAAAGAGGCCTAATTCCAAAATAGCTATATAAATCTAAAGGGTGGGCCTGTCTCAAAAACAATGCTGGGTGTAGGATTTTATCTAATGGAGTGGACTATAAATGTGATGCATAGAAAGCCCACAATTTTTTAAGGGACTTGTATCAGCTCAGACTAAAAGAGACTGAGATTGTCCAAATTACAAGTAGACCTCTTGGCCCCCAAGTTTCTATAGTTAGGAAGCAGGTTGAGGAAACTACTCAGCTACAAACATAGGCCATTTCTTATGGAAAATAGGATATCTCAGAGAGTAGAGCCAAGATCCCAAGGGTGGAACTAAGAGCCTCAAAGAGCAATGGACTAGGAAGCCACTCCACAGAGCAGTGCCAGGTTCTAATCAAGGAACATTCCCTGTCCCCAGAGTAGGGGGATCTGGCTACCTGTGCCCAGTTGGATTTCAGAATTGCTATGAACCAATGATTGCTATGTACACAGTTGGATAAACAAAATATGGCATATACATACAATGGAATATTATTCAGCCTTAAAAAGGAAGAAACTTCTGACACATGCTTCAACATGGATGAACCTTGAAGACATTATGCTAAGTGAAATAAGCTCGTCACAAAAGGACAAAGACGGTATGATTCTGCTCATGTGAGGTACTTAGAGTAGTCAAATATACAGAGACAGAAAACAGAACTGTGGCTGACAGGGGCTGTGGGAAAGGAAGGAACAAGAAGTTGTGTAACATGTAGAGTCGTAGTTTTGCTAGATGAAGAAAGTTCTGGAGATGGATGGTAATGATGGTTGTACAACAATGTGAATGTACTTAATACCACTGAACTGTACACTTAAAAATGGTTAAAACTGGGCCCACCAAGTGGCTCAGTCAGTTAAGAGCACGAGCTCTGAGCAACAGAGTCCCCGGTTCGATTCCCACATGGGCCAGTTTGCTGCGCCCAAGCTGAGCTGCCACTGAGCTGCCAACAGGTGGCAGGATGGCTCAGCTGGTGAAAACACCTGCTCATAACAACAAGGTTGCTGGCTCAACTCCCGCATGGGATGGTGGGCTACGCCCACCGGCAACTAAGATTGAACATGGCACCTTGAGCTGAGCTGCCCTGAGCTGCCAATGAGTGGCCGGATGAGCATGCGCTCTTAGCAAAAAGGTTGCCTGTTCGACTCCCACATGGGATGGTGGGCTATGCCCACCTGCAACTAAGATTGAACACGGCACCTTGAGCTGGGCAGCCAGATGGCGACTGGACTTGGAGCTGAGCTAGCCGCGCCCTCCACAACTAAGATTGAAAGACAACAACTTGGCTGTTCCCCTTCCCCAATTCCCCAATAAAAATCTTGTTTTAAAAATGGTTAAAACAGAAAATGTTATGTAATGTATATTATACAACAATTTTTAAAAAGTAAAAAAACAATAGCCACTTCCAAAGAGCCTTAGTCACATTCAGTTCTGGCACAAATCAAAAGATAGTGAACTTCAAGTTTGAAACAAAAATCGGCATAACAGTTTTGAAGATCTTGGCATGTGGATAAGCATATTTCACATGTGGAAGGAACAAGGAACATGAATAATTTGTAGCCAGAGCATGGACTTGGATAAACTGGAAAAAAAATGGCCACAAGTTTTTCTCATTGATATATGTGTGTATGTTCCTTTGCTACATGACTTTGCAGCTCCCTGCCCATCAAGAGTTAGAGTCCAGGGGTGCCCAGGTGGCTCAGTTGGAGCGTGCTCTCAACAATGAGGTTGCCAGTTCGATTCCCACATGGGCCAGTGAGCTGCGCCGTCCGCAACTAGATTGAAGACAACAACTTGAGCTGAGCTGCCAGTGGGCAGCTGGATAGCCCAGTGGTTAGAGCAAGTGCTCTGAACAAGGTTGCTGGTTCAATTCCCAAATGGGATGGTGGGCTGCATTCCCCACAACTAGATTGAAAATGATGACTGGACTTGGAGCTGAGCCTGTGCCCTCCACAACTAGATTGAAACAACTACTTGACTTAGAGCTGATAGGTCCTGGGAAAATACACTGTTTCCCAATAAAATTTCTTAAAAAGAAAGAAAAAGAGTTGGAGTCCATTTGTCTACCCTCTGAATTTGAGTTTGGCAATATGACTTACTTTGGCCAACAGAACATTAGCACAGGTGATGTAAGCAGAGGCTTGAAAAAAATGTTTATTATTGGGGCTTGCTATCTCTTGCTTCTGGGAATGCTGCAACCGCCTTATAAAGAAGCCCAGGTTAGCTTCCTAGAAGATGAGAGTCCCAGGGGGAGAGACTCAGCCATCCCAGCTGTGTTAGCGGAGGCTCCAGACACATGAGGGTTGGGTGATTTGTTACTCAGCAAAAGCTAACTGATACAGGATGGTTTTAGCCTGTCAAAATGACTGGGGAATTCTATTGACATTTAGATGCTGGGGACCAGATTTCTTAAATGTCCAGCAATGTACACCAGCAGTCCTGCACAATGAAGAATTGTCCCATCCAGTTAACAGTGTCCCCACTGAAGGGACCATGCCTGAGCTTTCCACACCGATTGGAAGAGAGCAGAGCTGAAGGAAATTAATGTTTATTGAGTGCCTTATCTGTACCGGACATTTTACATACATCACTTCATTGATCCTACACAACAACCTTCTATGATTAGCCCCACTTATAACAGATAAGAAAACTTGAGACTCGGTGAGGTAACTTGGTTGTCTCATGTCGCATAGCTAATCAGTAGCAGCACGAGGACTTGAACCCATGTCTGTCGAATGTCACCTCAGAGAGTCCTTCCCTGACCACCTACTCGAAGGTATCCTCCACACCCACGACCATCACTATTTATTAGGTTACTCTTTTTTTTCATAGCACTTATTTCTATTTGAAATCGGTGTGTTTGTTTACTTGTCATGAGCCGCCTACCAGAAAGTAAATCCCATAAGTGTATATATTTACAGGGATCTATTTGCCATCACAGTTCCATTGCCTAGAACAGTGTGGGGCACATAAAATAAAAAAAAAAAAAAAGAAAACACTCAGCAAATTATTGTTAAATGGTTGAAGTGAATGAATGGCTTTCCATTAAATCCAGATGCCTAGGCCTCATGCAGGCTGGTTTCTCTCTGCTTCTGTTCCTGTTGGTCTCAAATCCCTTCTCTCCACTGGCTCTGATTAATGTGGCCCAGCCTGAGCCCTCTGACATGACTAAAGGAACTTCAGAAATCCTCTACTACAATCCCTTCATTTTCCAAGTAAGAAAAATGAGGTTCATTGACATCTCCCCAGGGATAGCCCTTCTCAAGCCGCTCGTTGGTCTCAACACTTCTGCTGCTTTCCTGAGCCTATTTCTTCGTCTTTAAAATGTGGATAATAACCACCCTGCCTGTTTCACTGAGTTGTTGTGTGGATGATATAAAATCATGTGACTTCCTTAAATCTCACCAGCCCCAGGGGTGAAAATTAAATATCACGATAACAATCACAGGTAGTACTTGGGCCTGTGGTACTTTCGCAAATGCTAACTCAGGTTCTTTAAAAATTGAGCGCTTTATTTTGATCACAGTTTAAACACTTGCTATATCAACAAATTCCCTCTCAACTTTATACGATTGTAATAATTGCAGATAACAAGACAAGTATGGTTACCCATTGCTGTGGAACAAACTACCTCAAAGCTAGTGGCTTCAAACAACAACGGCTTATTGTTGTTCATGATTCTGTTGGCTGTGCAGTTCTGCTGCTGCTTTTGCCTGGGCTCATTCATGTATCTAGCAACATTCAGCCAGTGGGTGTGCTAGGGGCGGGCTGGCCTCAGCAGGAATGGCTGAGACAGCTGGGCCCCTCTCTTCATGATCTTTCATCCCAGGCTTCTTCCTTCGTGACATGACACTCCAAGAGGACAAAGGTGGAAGCTGCAAAGCTTCTTGAGGCCTAAATTCCAGAACTCGTACAACATTACTGCACCATATACAACTAGTCAAAGTAAGTCACAAGGCCAGCCCACGTCCCAGGGGATGGAGAATAGAGTCCACTTCTCAGTGTGAGCAGCAAAGTCACATGGCAAAGTGCTGTGCATTCTGGAATGGAACCAACTTGTGGCCATTCAAACAATTGTGATTTTGCTTTATATTATTTCATAGCTCAGACCAATATTTGTTAATGATGTAATTCTGATTTTTAAAGCATAACGGGAAGCAGTATTCAAATAAACAAAACTTGGGCTGGTCAAGTGGCTCAGTTGGTTAAGAGCTCGCTCAAGGGTTTGAGCTCTGAGCAACAGCAGTTCGAGTCCAGCCCGAGCTGAGTTGCCGCTGAGCTGCCAACAGGTGGCAGGATGGCTCAGCTAAAAAAACAAACAAACAAACAAAACTACTCTCAAATAGCTTTGTTATAAGATTTTTTTAATCAAATTAATTCTCAAATAGCCTTTTTATAAGATGGTTATAAAAATCGACAAATGTTTATCCTTCCTCCTACATATACACACACACTAGGGGCAGTTCTCCCTCACTAATAGCCATTCAATTTCGAGTTCTTTTTTAAGTAGAAACTTTCCTTCCACTTTCTGGTTAGCCATGGCACTACTTTCATCAGGACTGTAGTTTGGCAGTTACCTAAGTTTCCTACTTGTTTTGGCCAACTGCCACCTAGAATATTAAGTTCCCTGAGACAAGCTGTCAAAGGCAACACTCCTGAAACAGCCTATTGCATTTTTTTCCACACTTCTTGGGAATAGCAAGTCTCCCACTGGGCAAAGCAATCTCCTCCTCTGAATCTGGAAGGGGAAAAAACCTTGGGAGAGCCAGACTCTGACATGCAGCTCCTGGTAAAGTCTACAGAACTACTTTTTAATAGGGACATGTTTGTTGTTCAATGATTTTTGGAGCCAACAGGTATCTTTACAAGAGGGAAAAATAAAAACACTAAATTTTTTTGGAGGAATATTCCTCAATTATTTTTCTTAATCAGCAAAAGAAATGCAAACTGCTTCCTTCATCTACTTTTAACCATTTGTTAAAGAACTTGGACAGGCTCAGTTCAAGTCCCAAATTACAAAAATTGTTGAAGACAGCATTTGTTTTTACACGTCTTGAAAATCTGCCAAATCAAGACAAAAAAAATGTTAAAAATCTGGTGGCATAAGACAAACCCAGAATAAGAAAATAATTAACTAAAGTAAGTAAGCTTTCTGAGTTACCATAAATACTTCTAAATTTGAATTCACGTCAAAACATTACTTCTGAGATTTTATGATCACTGTATTTGGCACTATTGACTTAGCTGATAACATTTGTTCACAAGTAAATAACAAAATACATAGGAGAAATTGATGCCAAATAATAACTTATCAAGTTTTCTGCTCAAAAGGAAAAGTAATAGAAAACAGATTTCTATGGTAAATTAAGGAGAATTTAAATTTATTTTAATTTTTCTATTAAATCTAATATTCTATTTCTCAGCAATTTTTAAATTCTTATAATGTACAATTAATTATTTAGTGAAAGCTATCAAATATTTTCACATAAGGAACATGCTAGGGTTCCAATCAGTTTTAATTTATGAATGATCATTACATTTATGTACATAATCCACATGTGTATTATGACTTGAATTTATTTGAAACCATACTAAATAAATTATGAACTTTTCGATAACATGCACATTTTTCCTATTGCTCTTAATATATTGGATATAACTGTTCATCTAAGGCACAGTTGATTTTCCTTTTTGTGGCTGTTGTTTAAATTTTTATTTATATAGTCAGACACTAACTTTTAAGCTTTTGGATATATCTGTCTGATACATCACTTCTTCCAAGGATTTTCCCCAGAGCACTATCAATTTTCAATGAGAAGGAAATATGGGCCAGTGAGTAAGAAAAATTTCCAGGAATGAATCCTTGCTAAAGATTGCATACCATTAAATATTTCGCATTTTAAGTTATTCTTATTACGTTATCTCCAAAGGGTCAGGCATTAAGCTTTCACTCACCCTGATCACCTTAATTAGACTTGTTTCAGATTTATGAGGACTATAAAATTAGGAAACTTTCATTAAAAAAATTAAAACCCCCTGGATGGTTTCCCAAAGCACATCCAGCATTACTTAAGACTTTATTATTTCAGCTAGTTGGATACATTTTATCCACAGCTCTAGGCAGGTCTGTAAGAATTCTGTGACTGACGCCTAATGGAACCAATTTTCACTCTGGCAGAACAAATTCAAGTTCTAATACTAACTTGAATTCCAGTTTCCTTTGGATGCCAGGAATCAAATCCTTTAGGAAGAAAATGTATTAGAGCATCTGCCTATTAAGCGATATTCCATTTATTTTGTCTGAACAGCTAGCAGGAACAATTGACTAAAGTCAAATCCAAAATAGAAAACAAAGTTGTTGTTTTTTTAATCACTGAATTTGCTTTATTCCTTTTTTAGCCTTCTTTACTTTTTCTCCTTCTTGGCCTCAATTTTCTACAAACTTCCCCCATCTCAACTGAGGACCACAGACCTTTTTCAAACAGGAACAAATGTTTCGGTGCACACACCCACCTTCACTAACCATCATATTACATTCACAGTCCATTGACTGTCACTCACATTTTTATTACCCTGCATCTGATGAGCATTGATGCACTTGGGTGTCATCCTCTGCACAAGGAGGAAAAATAATAATTTATATAGAATTCTAAAAGTTGGCATGTTTTGTCAATAGCTTCATTGTTCCTTGTGTCTATTCATCACATCTTGCCTGCTATTGAAATCTTTCCATATTTTCCAACATTATTAAAGTCGGTCGTTATTAAAGCCATCTCAAAGAGATACCTCTGCAACTTCTAGATACTGTCAACTGAGAATCATATTTTCAATACTTCAAATTCTATTGTGTTTTCAAGCTTCTGAAATAAACATAATATTCTTGTGTATTGCCTAAGATGGAATTTCATGTAGACAATGATGTGATAGGAAAGATAATGCTGATCTAATGATTTTGGCATTGCCCCCAGATAACTGTGCTCCTCTGAGAAAACCAGCAATGGTTTTCTTATTATCAGAACACATTAAAGTGCATGTTCTCGAGTCCTACATGTCTTACATTTGAGAGGAAAAAAACACTGGAAAAACGACAGCTATATTTGTATTCATCTAGTTTCATCAAATATACTTTGGGCACACATTTTTTTTATAACCATCACATATTATTATACAAGACCACTTAAGGGATTATTGTATTGTTTTACTTTTATTTTTCACAAAAATCAGATTTAATTAAACCTTCACGAAAAGACCAAAAACAAATTATTCCAACCTTTCCTTCAGTAGGAATTACTTAAGTAATTTGAACCAGATACTTTAAATTGTTGGAGGTAAAGCTCAGTGAATAAGCCTCTCTATATGGAATGCATGCACTGTTTTAGTCGTTTTCAATTAATGTGAAATAGTTTTGCCAAAATATGACTGCAAATGGGAAGCCATCATGCTGAACATTCGGAACAATTATGGTGTGTTTCTATTATTTGTTAATATTGATATAAAAATACTGTTTAAACAGTTCATTAATGCTATTTTCCATTTAATCACAAAGAAATAAATTCAAAGCAAAAGTAATCATTTTACTGGTTTACCAAAGATCCCTGATGAAGCACACACACAGTGCAGAACAAAAGTAGGTCCTGAACAGTGTTCCCAGCTTCAAGAGAAACTTAAAACATGGGCATGGATTTATAGATCATACATTACCAGATGATTAGGGGAAGGTCTGAACATGATGTATATTCTGTGTGTGTGTTCTGTGTGGGAAAGAAAGAAAGCCAAAAAGGGGTGGGGGGGGGCACAATCGTATAATGAGAGTTATCTCTCTTAGGAGATTAATGGAGAGTGGAGAAAAAGATAAGTCAGAACTTTTCTCTATGGTGACAATACAATACTAGAAAAAAGCAGCCATCATATATAACTCACTATAGAATCTCCTGTCTTAGAGATAGACTACAGGGAATACAAACTCTGTTGCATGTGCATATATGTACAGGTGCATACATACATTTTTCTCTCCTGAAATTTTTATTTCAAATCTACTTTAAATAAAAATGAGTTAAGCTTCAAACAGGGGCTGGGTGAGAAAGGACCTTCTAAAAACTTTGCTCAACTCAGCAAATGCTTTACAAGAGAACAGTTATCTCTCAATTACATAAACATGCTCCAAGGACTACCTCTCTGTATTTTGATTTAGAAAGAAAGTGCTGTGGCTTTTAAAGAACAAAGAAGGAAAGCCTTCTCCATCTTTCCTTCCCTCCTTCCCTCTCCACAATTCGACCACTCCGTTTTTTCCTTTTTTTTTTTTTTCCAAATAAAGGTTGTCTCGTTCTTTCTTTTGACTTCCATCCCTCTTTTTGCCTCCACGACCACAAGTTTGTCTAAAAACGATTTTCCACGTAGGCCTCTTAACACATCAACGTGGGAAGGGGACACCCGCTATCCTGGGACTCGCCCACCTGACCCGGGCGGTCCCCACCACATACTTGCACCCTCAGCTCTCCTCGATTCTTTGGTGGAGGGGATTCCTCACGAGGGGCTGAGCACCCTACACAAGGCACGCAGTAAGTTAAGAGTTTCTCTGGCGCCACGCAGTGAGTGTCTCTACCAACATCTGCTTCCCTCCTCTTCCCCCCACCCCCAAGAGAAAAGCTGGGAGACTCGAAGCGCGTCTGCAAGTGCTTCCTCTGGTGGGCTCAGAGGTCTCCGAGCCCCTATTGGTGGCCCAACCCCTACTCTTACTCTTCCCGCCCGGGCTTCGGAGGAACCTGGATCTGGGGCCAATTGAACGCGCTCGGAGCCCCCCAACACCCAAGTGCCCACAACTGCCCTTCAGCCCCAGCCAGAAAGCGCCGGATGGGGCTTGCATGGAGCGTGTGGCCTCCGCAGGACCCATGGAGAGGCGGCGGGACAGGGTTGGAGAAGCCCGGGGAACGGCTTGGGGAGAGGGGCATAGTCAGGCTGTCCCAAGCGCTAGGGCGCCGCCGCCGCCTGCGCGCCCCCGCCCAGGCTCCGAAGCGAGCAAACGTGAGCACGGATCGGTTTCCCTTTAGAGAGCGGGCTTTTTGTTGAGAAGGAAACACATCGCGAAAGAAAGTCAGCTCGCACGTTTGTTTTGGTTTGTCGTCTGTTTGCCTCCCAATTAAAAGCGGCCGCCTAGGCGACAGCTTTGCGGTTTTCACAGTGTAAAACGGATTAGAGGAAAAACTCCAGCCCCTCTCGACTTTCACTTGCGGTTTGAAACCCCCGGGGCGGGTGTGACCCTGCGGCACCTGCCGGGGAGAGCTTCCCCAGCGGCGGCCAGGCCCCTGGCCTCGGCTTCCCAGAGGCGGGGCCCGGCAGGGTGGAGCCAAGGCTGTGTCCCCCGGGAAGGGAGGCTCCCATTATGCCAGTAAACTTCACGCGGGGGCTGCAGCCCGCCTCCTCTCCCCCGCGCCGTGGCCTGCCTGAGCTCTCCTCCGCGGTTCCAGGTCCTGGGTGTGAGGGATTCGTGGGGGCAGCCCCCGGGGAGGGGGGATCCCCGCTCCAGGACGCGGAGCAAGAAAGAGCAAAGGACAGGAATTGACTGCAGATGGCACCGGGACCAGAGTTGCCTTGTTCGTGTCCGGCTCAGGGATCTTAGGTTTTCCCCAAGAATCTCGAGTTCGCAGAGGCCACATATCCAAGAAACGATGAGTTCGTACGCATATTTAGTTGAAAAGGAAAGAAAGGAAAACTGCCCTTTCATCCTCTCCACGTTCCCTGCTTTAACCAAATAAACAAAGCATCCCAGCGAGAGTGGGCTGAAGCCCCGGCCGCCAGAGATGCGCAAGGAGGGGTTCCCTGCGGGCCAGCCATTCCTTCCCCGCCTCTTGCACCCGCACCTGCCCACGAGTTTGCGGGGCTGTAGGCGCCGAATGAGATTTCCCGGACAGCCAGTTTCGTCCTGAGCACTTGCATCCCAAACACCCATAGATAGGTGAGCCGTCGGCGACCCTTTCCCTCTGGTCTCCTGCCTTTAACTTATTAAAATAAAAGTTTGCTTTCAGGTTAAAGAAACGCCTTTCTGGTCTTTCCGGCCTGACGCGTGACTTACACATCCTTTGATACCTTTTCATACCAGCAGGGAATTATCAGTTGTGTTTGTCGCAATCGATACCGGGGCATCCGCGGACGAAGTCCTGCAGGTAGCGGGGCCAAGGGATCAAGGAACTAGCAGCAGGTCCCGCAGACTCCAACAGTTCTGGACGGTCGGGCCCGCTTTGCGAAGGAGACTTGCAGCGGTGGAATCTGAGTTGCGGAAGAACCGAACGCGCTGGTGGGAACCCGGCAGGTTCCACCTTAAGAGCCAGCGCGGCGCTGTGGCTGCGGAGGCGCCCGGCACCTGCAGGAGGCGCTGCTGTCCCGCGGTTCCGCCCGCGCCGCAGCCTCGCCGCTCCCGGTCCGCGGTCCCCGGAGGGGGTGGGGACGCTAGGGGAGGAAGGGAGCGAGTGGAGCCGTTAGGTAAGGAACCCGAGCTCTCCCGGGTTTTGAAGGAGCCTCACTGAGGCGTTGACTGGAGGGAGCTCTCCGTCCTTCAGCCGCGAGAGGAAATGTGGGGAGGCGCCCTCCCTGCCCCCACCGCCGGCCTTCCTGCCTCCCGCCACCTTCGCTCCCCGACCCTGGCGGTGCTTCCCAGACCCTTTGTTCTCGAGGTTGGGAGCTGCTGGGTGGGGGTTCCCCAGGGAAGAGGTCCCCATGCGCCACTCAGAAGGGAAGGGACTCTCGCCTCACCCCCCCAGCCCCAGGCTTCCCCAGACGAGTCCTCGGGGCCCCAACGGCCCCTTCCTTCGCGTACTGATGCCCCTTCCGAGCTGTATTCCGCAGCCCCCGAGCTCCGGCTCCCAGGCCTCCTCCGAGTCTACCCTCCTCCCTTCCCGTTCCTCCGCCACCTCCGAGGTCTCTGGGAAGAGGGTGGGGGAGGTAGACGCGAGGGGGAGGAGAAATCACGTCGCCGTCGCGGCGCACAGAATCCCCGGGGACGCTTTTAGGCCCCGACCGCGGGACCCGCTGCAGAGGAAGGGGTTTCCCGGCGCCGCCACCGGACGGAGGGCCCGCACCCCCACCGCGTCGCTGCGTAGCCCTGGGGCTCACGACCCAGCCCGCGTGGGCCCCGAGCCCCCAGCTGGAGAGAAGGCAACACCGTAGTCAGGGGAGGCGAATTGCAAACGAACGCTCCCTTCCCCCACCCCCCACCCCCACCCCACCTCTCGGGAGCGCCCCGCCTCGCCTCTCCGCCGCGCGCGACCCGAGGGCTCCCGCGATGGTATCTTGAGTACAGTTACAACTGCGCTCAGCTTCATTTCTCACTCGGGCGAAGGCGGCGCGACGTGAAGAGAGGATGGGGATGCGGGGGGGGCGGGGGGAGGTGAGACGCGGGAGCGGGAAAGGGAGCCGGGAGGTAGGAGGATGTAACGGGGCGGCGGAGCCGTGAGGGCCTCCCCGAGTCCCGGGTCCGAGTTCACGAGGCAGGAGCGCCCGGCAGGCCCACTCCCCGGCCCGGGCGGTCGCAGCCCAGGCCGAGCCCTCTATGTCCTCAGCTCTGTGGAGGCGCCTTCACACAGTGCCATCCACGCACCCCGCACGCTCGGGACCTGGAAGCGGGTGGCCCCCTACCCCCGGAGCAGTGGAGGCGGCGCGGGGCAGTCAGCTCAAAGCTTTCCAGAGTCCCCTTCGGCCTCTCTGCGTGACCCTGGACCTCACCGGCTCGTTGAGAGCCGCGCCAGCGGTTCTCTCGGCAGTGGGTTCCCCGGGACACACCCCGTCCCCACCCCCGGAGAGCTGGCGGCCAGCTCGGGATGCCATGCGGGCGCCCTGCCAAATTCCGCGTTCCTCTCCAGGAGACGAGGAGTTGCGTCCCAAGCTCGGGAAAGCCCGCAGTTTGGGCCCGGGACTCTCTGACAAACCCCCACCCACCCACTCCACCCCACCCAAGGCGCCAGGGACACCCCTGTAGGTTGAATTCCTGCTCCATATCACTTCAATTTTAATTAATCTTTTAAAACACCGCTGTCACGCCGCTTGCAGAAAATTAATCAAACCTGAATCCTTGTTGCATAGCAAGAATTTCGATCCGAGTCTTTTAAAAAGGACTTGACTTTGCAAAGTCACGTCTTTCACAGTTCCCTCATTCCCCCTTTAGCAAGGGAAATATCGCAAAAGTCAAGACATGTTTGTTTGGTTCTGTCTTCACAATGAAACTTTGCTTATTTCTGATCTTTATTTTCTGTCTTTGAACAAAAAATAACGAGATAAATTGCCTACCTCTGTTAATTCAAAATATAATTACTTTGAATGATCTTTGTTTAAGAGCCCAGATAAACTAAGATAATCTTAATTTTAATGTGACATGACCCCTATTTTTCCTTGTGAATAATGAGAATAAAGCAGTCATTAATTAATACCAAGATATCTCCATAGAAGATGGTATCTGGTCTCGCTGAGACGCTGAAATATCAGTTGTATTAGTAATTGATACTGTATAATTGAACATGGAGATAGTCGTCTATTTTTAACCTCAAAGCTCAGAGTTTATTTGGTGATTACCGAGCTCCTAACAATTAATTTTGTTCCTTCTTGCTGCATAAATAATTCTTATGATTCCCAGTTCCCATACAATACAGAGGCTTCTCATTAAAATCTCCCCCTCAAAATATAAGGTTGTGAAGCTATATTGTGCATCAACCCTTTTTAGTCCATTATTTATAACATATTTGCTTCATTTTTATATCTTCCTGTTTCAGTCTCCTTTGCTGCAATTTATCTACTAAAAAAACAGGAGCATGTAACTATGTCTTTTACCAGCTTTGTCTTTCTGTGTTCTGTTCGTTCAATTTAATATATAATACTTGAGATTTCCAGTCTTTCAAGTTTCTGAGGTTTGAGGATAAATTCCACTGAAGAATCAAACAATTTTGTACAGTGAAGCTGCCATAGATTATATACCCGCACCTAACCAAAACAGCCCACATTATCTCACACTTTCCTGTAGTTAAAAATAGACTTTGCTCAAACACATTCCGTTTTTTCCAGCATGAATTGAAGATCAGCTCTCAACAATTTCCTGGGTTAAATTTACATGTTAACCCAACTTTTGACATTAAAAAAAAATTCCCCTCCCAAGAAATAGAGAAGTCTTCCAAATAATAATGGAAATTTAGACTCCACCTTTAAGGTATCTATTTCTTAGCATCAATTTGCTGATGACCCTCACTTTTTAAGCCGGTGGAGGGGGATTATATTTTTCTCATACATGCAGAAAAAGGTTCCTATGTATTTCTCCAGTATGTCTCCCCAAATAGGTATAAAATATTTTATCTCACTTAAATATTCTTAGTACCTACACTACCAAACACGCTTTACTTGTCAGTGCTATTGCTGAAGTGATGAAGATTATAGCGGTTTTCCACTCTTATTTCCCCATCAGAACAATTAAAACTTTAGATCAATTTATGATGGAATCATTCTCTCCTCTTGGATTTTATATTTTCCCACTATAATTTAGACTGAAATGGGATTAAAACAGGATCTAGGGTTCTAATCTTGGTTGATGTTTTGGTGTATTCACCGTAATGAGTCCTATTCCCTGGGGTCATGAAGCTCCCAATTGTCAATCAAGCAAACTGATTCAGAAATGCCATTGTTCGAGTCCCACGTCATTCGCCTTCCTCTCATTTTATTTAACAATACCGGAGTTCTCTGATCAGTCATTCGGAATATGAGGCATTATCTGGGGGAAATTCACAAAGTGTCTTGATCTTTCTTTAGGAGATACTGTTAAGGGGTTTCCGCAAAGCATAAAGTGCTTGTTTATATCTCTGTCTTTGGACAGCAGTAGGGATCGAAAGAAACCCATGAATGCGGCTTGAAAGAAAATCATACCGTAAATCCGTCAAAAATTAATTCGTCCAGTTGAATGTTACATTTCTATTTTCGTGTTGGAAGCACCCTGACTTGTCACCGCAGGAGAAGTATGACTGGGTCTGGGTCCAGTTGACATACCCTCACTTTCAACCGCTTCTGTTTTACCACCATCTAATAATACTAATGTGTTTAGTCTACACTAGTTAACCAAGAATTTATTTGGAGGCAAGGAAGAGCCAAGCTCTGCCCCGGGAGCGCTATCCAGCCCATTCAGACCCGTTCGGGATCCTCCGCAACTCGCGTTTCCCACCCGCAGCCCTGGGCCTCGGTCCCAGCTCCGGGACAGTTCCCAAAGCCAAAGTCATTGAGTGTGTCACTAGTTCCGGGCAGCCAAAATTAATAATCAGCTTTACTCGTAGAGGCTTTGAGCCTTTCTCCTGAGTTCCCTGAAGGCGCCCTGTACGGAGCCCGGCTCCTGCGCGGACTTCCATTTAGGGAGGCAGGCGTGCGGAGAGGTTTCATGGGAAAAGCTGTCGCTTGCGTCTTTCCCCTAGAGGGCTGTGGGGAAAGATGCACGAACCCACCCTCCCGTTATGGGTTCTCACATCGGGATTCACTCCAAATCGCGACAGACGCCCGAGCTGGGTCGGCCGGACGCTCATGCTTGCACAAACGCTCGCGTTCGCAGCGCCCATTCCAAACGCACCAGCCGCGGTCTCCGCGCGCACTTAGAGCAGAAGTGACAAGGGAAGGCGGCGGAGGTGGGGACAGGGGGTGGAGCCGCTCTCTAGTGGGACACGATCAATCACTTGAAAGTAAAGGGTTCAAAAGTTCCAACCTCCCATTTGGAGGGTAGAGGACAGGCTTCTTTCTGCAGCCCACGGGTTCCCAGCAGCCGCGCTACAACCAGGGATGTCGGCCGCCCATCGCAGGAGCCACTTCCCAGGGACACCTCTCCCGCCCACGCAACCGGGCCGGGTCGACGAAGCTGACAGTGGGCAGTTTGGCTCCCCCGAGGGCCCGCTGTCCCTCGGCACAAACGCGCTCCCCGCCGGGACGAGACCCGGCGCGCGCTTTTCCCTTTCTCAGCAAGCGGGACAGGCCTGTCGGCGGAGACTGGTGAAGCCGGCGGCCTGGCAGCGCGGGGCCTCGCGGAAACCCGAGCTCCCTGCGACTTGCTCTGCAAGAAGGGCGGGGAAGAGCACCAGCAAGCTGCCCCGGAGGCAGACCGAGCGAATTCCTCAGAAAACCCCTTTTGAAACACCAAAACCTTCCAAATGATGTGGCTCTGCCCCTCCCCCTGTCCTGTGGCCTTCCATCCAGTCAGTCCACTCCGCACCACCGGGCCTGGCCCTCACCTGCGACCTTACCAGGACCTAGCCACCTCTCTTTTTCCCCACCCCCGCTTTTAAGCTCTATTTCCTCCCTGACCTTTCCGAGGCCTCGGCTAGGGTAGCCAGGGTGCTGCAGAGGAAATGAAATTGTTCTGGAGATTACAGTGGGGCTTTTGGCCAGGAGAAGTTTTTTTCCCCCCTTCTTTTTCTCATGCTTCCATGTTAAGTGCAAACTTGTATTTCCTTCCCAAGAATAGACAAATTTTCTCGCTTATTTGCAGTTTTGCAAAGTTCTACACACAGATCAGTGAACCTTAAGCACCCGGTTTTAGACCCACATTGTGGAGGTTTGTCAGGGTCCGTGGGCAGTAAGCGGAATGACAGGTGAATCCAGCAGCCCCAGGGGAAGCCAGACCTAACCCCCAAGACTTACAATAGGGCAGGGGCCCAAAGGGTCCCAAGCAGCTTCAAGCAACAGGTACACACCCTGCAGCAGAGCAGGCTTTCAGGATCCCAGAGCTGAGGCCCTGGACACAGAATTTGTTTCTTAGTGACCTGGGACAGAGATTCCCCACCTGCATCTCCCCACCCCCAGGAGACTCCTTTTCTCCAAATTACCCCTCAGCCACACAAGCACAGAAATCTTTCTACTCCAGCCACCTGCCCAGACACAGCCAGGCCTCATTTCAGCTTCAGCAGGCCCTCACAGTGTAAGTTTATCTGTGCTTTCAACCTGCTTGTTCTTCCTGAAATGATTTAGAAGACGAGGAGGAAGAAGGTAGAGGAGAATGAGGAGAGAGTCAAGGAGATACAGAATAAAAGAAAGCCAAAGGGGACCTTAGCAAAACAGCGATTCCTTTCTTATCCAAATTGCCTCCTAACTCAGTCTGTCCCACACTCAAGAAGTGAGATAACTGGCTTCCATAACTCTATCTTCCCAAAGTAACTTTTTTGAGTGATGTTTTGCTCCTGGACCTGAATGGACCCAACCTACCTATCCCCCAAATCTGAAGAGAGGAAGGAGTCATGTAGCTTTAAGAAGATAAACAACTTTATAGGGCAGAATGGCCTCCCTGGAGCCAGTTACCGTTCCACAGAGGGCCTGGAGTTTCAAGCTGCAGGAGCCTAAGTGCTCTTTTGCACAACCAACCTCAGCCATTACCCAGCCCCGGCAGCCCAAACTAGATTCAAAGGAAATGGGGACACTTAGAGTTCCTTCTCCTGGCTTGACCATTCCCTGGTAAGGAGATCTTAGAACAGAAATACAGCTATTCCGTAGGACCAAGCTCCAAGTGGGAGCTACTCATCATAGGGGTAGCTAGGATGGAAGAAGACTGGAAAACTGATGGCAGAGAAAGGAGGGGGTGCACAAAAGTGTTTGCTTTTGCCCAAACCCTGGGATCCCAGTGTACTTAGTACTCAGACCTTCCAACCCATCCTCACTCTCTCAGCCGCCAGGGTAAAATAGACATCAGCCTCTGGGTTATCAGGAGGGGGGGGGGTTGCCCTTTACAACCCCAGGCTAGTGTATAAGGAAGGCTATAATGGGTAGGGAAAGATCTGGCAGAGGGAAAGAGTGGCCTGAGCAGCAGCCACAACCCCCAGTCACTCTGAGGAACTCATCCTCATTAAAGAAATCCTTTGTATGATGCTGCATGTCTTTCCCAGATTTGTGGCGACCACACTGAAGGAGGAGGCAGGCAGCAGGCAGCTGCGGGTGCTGCTGCTGCTACACGCAGGCATCCAGCAGTGTGTCCCTAGCAGCAGACTTGGTGTCCCCAGTGTGAAGAGCCCAGGCCTTGCCCATTAGGCTGTGACTGAAAACAATCCCCTCTCGCCCCAAGCAGCCTCCGTGGTGACTGCCCCAAATCCCTAAACAGATTCCTGGACTGAGAGAAACACAGTTCACAGCATGAATGTCTAAGAGCTGGGCTTGGTAGAAGAACAGAAAATCCCACCCAATTCTGAAATCACTAACGAAATCATGTGTGGTAGTGGGTATTTGTGTCTGTAGATGTGATGATTTCCTCCTTTTGGCCTCAGAGTGACATTTCAAAAATATTTCTCCCCTGCATTGCACCAAAGGCTGTTTTTATGGTCCTGCTATTGTGAGTCAACCTTCTGTAAACCATATTGTGCATTTTCCCCTGGATTTTAATGAAAGAAGAATTGTGAAAAAGCAACTGCTTTGTCCTGGAGCTGAAACAAAGACTAATACACAGGGAAGGAGCAGCCTTTCCAAAATGTTCTCGTCTCTGATTTGGGAGGCAAGCTCCTAGAGTGACCAGCCCATAATTGTGGTTGATATTTAATCCTCCTCAGTACAAAGGCCCATCTTTTCACTAAGCAGAAGCACCACTGATATACGACTAACCTTTAGAGTTATATCCCAAACTAGGAGTTGGGGGTTTCTACTTGGATTGTCTAGGCCTCTTCTAACCTGAACAAAAAGGATCTGAAGAAAATCACATTTTTTCCCTCGCAACAAAGCATTCCTAATCACTTCAGCTTGTTGGTGAATTTTTATTCCCGTGTCCACTTGGGGTATTGAAATCGATCGCTGCAATATTTAATATATTACACTCCCAGAGTCATTGCTCTCCTAAGACTGAATTCTCTCCCTCACGCCCTCAACTCAGCCCAGTTTTTCTGCCCTCCCACTCCCATCTGTCCAGGCCCCGCTGTTTTGCTGTCCACATAACGCCTTTAATTCTCAGCCCTGACCAGCAACTTCACGTTTATTTTGTTTTCTGGTATGGAAAATACTGAAAGCTCTAAGGCAGCACTGCACTTAAAAGGGAAAATGAAGAGCTCAGTAGATTGGAGAAAATTAACCTGCCACAAACAACCTCATTAAAGAGCTGCCTACCAAGAGTTAAGAATTAATAGCAAAATGGATGGGAAAAAAACCCTTGAGTGAAGAGACCTTAAAACCGCTTTCCCTGAAAGGTGCATAATTTACAAGCCCAACCTAACATTCAGTTTTATTTCCCTTTCCTAGTGACCTGTCCCATAACCTTGTAATCCACTGTGGGGGCGTTTTCTCTTTGGTCCCTTTCTTCTTTTTATATACCCATAGGTTTGCAAGTCCAAATACTTGGTGATAGTTTTGGTTCAAAAATGCACTTAAATTGTTTGGGGACTTTTAATTTAGAAAGACACTTTAAGAGACTCCTGGAATACCCTTTGGGAATTGTTAGATGATTTGAAGAGTGCCCTTAAAAGAATTGTGTTTGGATAGGAGGGGGTGTGAGGGAATCATGCAGAAAGAAGTATGAAAAACCAGAGTGAGGACGTTTTGTAGATTTAGTGTTCTGATGGTGCTGTGGTTTATTTTGCACATGAAGTTAAAATTTAAGTAAAGCCCATGTATATGGGCTGTAAGTTGTTTTTCTATTGTTTTATTGGGCATTGTATTCTATATTGGCATTTTATATGCATAATCTCATTTCAATGCAGAGCCGCATACTAAATCCTGGGGCAAGCAGATGAGAATGCGGTATGGATATTACACTCAATTTCATTGGCTTCAATGAGACTTTGCACTTCGCGATTTCCATTGTAATGGCTTATCTTTGGCTAGAATTTTACACATTGACATGCTATTCCTTTGGCCAGGATCCTGAATGAAGAAACCGTGTCAATGGCACAGCCATAATCATTCCATTCACATTATAGCAGGTAACTAGGATCAATGGTCCTAACAGTATTTATAAAAGATTTCCTGCTTTTCTTTTTCTTAATCATTTTTGCATTTTTTAAAGGAGATCACATTTAGAATCACCCTGGAAGTATACACTAAAATATTGGTTCAAAACAGGAAGAGATAGGAAATTCACAAGCAGGATGTTTCCAATTCATCTAGAAATCCTTCCATTGTGTCAAAATAGGATATTTAAGCCCACATGTTATGTAGGATCGTATCCTATTCAGATAAACCAGCTAGAGATTAATACAAAGGACAAGATTTTAGAAGCCTTGGCAACTTCCCTAAGTCTACAAAGTAAGTTATATTTTCCTCCCATATAAGTTATACAAAATAATTTTTATTTTCCTCCTATTTAATAGTAATGTTAAATCACAAACCACAGACTGAAATGTATAAAATAATACGAAATGTTGATGTTTTAGGTAAAGTAGATGTTTCTGCAGTCATTTTTTTCTAAAGAAGATGGCAGGAGTATATAACCAACTTCCTAGTTTACTTTTAAGTTTACATACATAAAGATGTAAAATGATTTTTTTTAGAGCACAAGGATGAAAATAGTTTTATTTTCTTAAAATTAGATGAGCAGCAAAACAACCAAACAATTCAAATGTTAACCAAGCTCTTCTACTTAAAAATTTTTCCTTATTTAGGAGGGAGAAAAAGTACCACCTCTCTTTAAATTCAGATAAGAAACTCTCTGGTAGTAGTGATGTATACCCTTTTAATTCTCAATCATATATGTTTAAGATTGTTTTTTATAAAGTCTTTATTATTAACAGAAAGAAATCCACATTGGCTTTCTGAAGACAAATTTGCCACATGATGTATAACACTTGGAAGAAAATTGAAAGCATCTCTTTGCATTTGCATCTGGCAATGTACTCCACGTTAGAGCCATAGCCATGTGTTTATGGAGTTGAGCTCTCCTGGTCTTGAGATACATGCTGTTTTTTATAGCCTAACCGGAATCGCTCAGCACATGCAGGACAAGAGACTGGGAAGCCCTGGCCCCTCACCCCAGCAAGGAAGCTCAGGGTCACCGCAGGCTCCCACGCAGCCACTATCGGCTCTGGTTTAAGTGCAGATCTTACCTTCTTTCCACCTCTGGGGAAAGGATTGCTAACTATTGGTATTTCCCCATAAAACCTTCACCTGGGTACTTCACTTAGGTAGGAGGAGGGGAAGAGAAAAAAAGCTGAGAAGGTGAGAGAAAAAAGAAAAAGAGAAGATAAAGGAAAAAGGGGTGGGGGGAGTAAATAAACCTGGTCATGGCAATTCCTCCTCCACCATGCAGGCTTTACTTTGAATGGACATCATAACTAGGCGTCTGAAAGCTTAACCATCTACTGGTCTGCATATTTGAATCCAATGTAAAGGAAGAAAACTAATCTCTCACATTTGCACCACTGACAATCAGGGTATTCATTTGAGAGGGAGAGGAAAAGAGAGCAAGTGAGAGAGAGAGACATGAGGGAGAAAGAATGTAATATGTGCCTTTATTCCTGGGAGATCCAAGAATCTAGGTCCTTTCCAGTCGTTCAGAGACTGAAACCCTTGCCTACTGACCAAGTTGTAGCCTTGAGATCTCATATATTTGTGTCATTTCTAACTCTCACAGGAAAGGGGCAGGGCTGCTGCCTAAGCTTCGTGCAAGTCTCTTTTCTACAGGTTTTCCTCTCTACTGCTCATCACTTATCACAAGGATTGTGTTGTTTCTGAAGCTAACTTAAACTGATCTTAAAGAGGGCAAGCACGAACAATGCAAACTATATTCCAACCTTTCAGTGCCCTGCATGTGCTTGTATAATAGCCCAGTCTCCAGGAAAACTGAGTTTGTTTGTTTTGATGGCTTGGGGAAGAGGGTAGGCAGCCACTCTGACGGTTTCCCTTCTGTTTGCCTCCCTTCCTTCTGAGCATCCTGGCTGGGGAGGG
Organism: Hipposideros armiger; assembly: GCF_001890085.2. NCBI lineage: Eukaryota > Metazoa > Chordata > Mammalia > Chiroptera > Hipposideridae > Hipposideros > Hipposideros armiger. Next base: position 718,024 of record NW_017731784.1, read on the forward strand.
ACTTTTGCAGACCTGTGAGGAGTTGCTCTCTGCTAGACTAGTGATATTTTAAGGTCTAAGTCTGTTGACTGCTAAGCCTCTTCCATCCAAAAGGGTCAAACACAAACATACTGATGACACTGATTAGATGAATAACTGGATCTTACTGGAGAGCCTCTAGGCTGCCTGCCACTCTCTCCACCCCTTTCTGTCTTGCTCTAGTTGTCTCAACTGAAGGAAGTTCCAGGCAGCAGGAGCTAAGGAATCCGGGATACCCTTGCTTCTAGCTTGATCTGCTTCTCCTGTAGATGCTCTTTTCAGACTACACGGACACACGGATCTGTGGGCAGCAGGCTCCCTTAAGATGCTCTTTCAGAAATTCCTCTTCCTCCACCTCTCTAGCCTTAACATCCCTTGCAAGGGGACAACCACTACCCTTCCCCCAGTTAGGCACCAGTCCGCTCTGCAGCCATGGCCGCTGCCACAGAAGAATAGAGAGTTCCCTGTGCTGCAACCCATACTGCTCGGCTCTGGGCGAAGAAGTCGTGGGAGTCAAGTCATGGCCCAGGAGAGGGCTGCTCCCTGACCATTAAAATATTTATTCAACTAGGCAAACGTTTTCTGAGCACCCACTATGGCAATTTTAGGTGCTGCTGTTAGGTCCTAGGAAAAGAAAGAAAGAGGAATGGCAGTCAGCAACGCAAAGTGTGAGAGGAGCCCTGCATGGAAGCCACTGAGGGGTTTAACTCCACACGTTTTTGGGTCGTGTTTTTGCAAACAAACTGGAGTACTCTTTAGGGGAAGCCAAATACACATGACGAAAACATCCTGTTTTGAAAAGCAGGAACGGTGGAACCACGGTTACTGCCCACGAGTGCGTTAATCAGGCAGGAAAGGGCTTCGGGAGCCCAAGGCTTGAATTTGGTGAATTCGTGCAATTTGGAGCATTTCGACTTAGTATTGATCTCTAAACTCAATTTTGAAACCAGCCTCCATCGCAGAAGTGTGGGTTGTGTTATCCCAGTATTTGCACGCATCGATTGGGCTAAAATAAAATGCATCATACTCTCCGCAAAGAAGGAAGAGGCAGGGACAGTCACAAGAGGAATAGCAGAAAGTGCATGGTTAATATGGGTTGTACGCGAATCCGCGAAACAAGTGCTTTAAACCCCTGGGGATTGCACGTAATAGCTAATTTGGTGAGAGAGCGAGAGTGCGCAAACAGAGGGCCGTCTTAGAAGGGAAGGCAGATAGCTGAATATAGTTTTTTTCTGACTGAAATTAACATTTCCTTGTGATTTGCATTTGCTAATGTCCAAAGCCTTAAGTACAGTCCACCTACCCCAGGTTTTTTTCCCCCGCCAAAGTAGGCTCACGAAGAAATTCTCTTTCCTCTAGCTTGCACTGCCAGAGCACAGAGGCTGCGGAGAGACTGCTGCTGCTTTTCCCCCAGACCCACCGGGTCTGAAGTCCTGGAAAGGCCGCAGGGCCGAGCCCAGGGAGGCCCTCTCCGCCAGCCCTCTCCAGGCCTGCAGGACCCGGCGGGTCCTCACCTCAAAGTTAATCTAGTGAACCTGCCTGGGTTTGCCCGTACCCTTCCCGGGTCTCAACTGGCTGGAAAGAGACCTGGAGGAGATGGGAAAAGGAGATTGCAAGGGATGTTAGACTAAAGAAGAAATCCTTTTCCTTGTTACACACACACACACACACACACACACACACACACACACACACACACACACACACACACACACACACACACACACGAAGACTTCCCCTTATTTCTCCTGTCTTCGGAGCCCATTTCAGGTTTCTAATGGAGCGAGCGAGCGAGCGAGCGAGCGATCGCGCGCGTGTGAGAGAGAAAGGGAGAGAAAGCTTTAAACAAAAGACGAGGAGGCGCGGGCAGGGGTCTGGAGCTCTCCTTCGGGGACTGCTCCTCCTGTGCCCCGGCCCGGCGTTTTCGGGCGTTCCGCAGGCTCGGCGGAACTGGGCTCCACGCGGCTGAGAAGTGGAGACAAAGCTCAAGAACCCATTGCACCCCAGAGCACTCGAGCCGGGGTCAGGGCCGCCGGCCTGTGTTCGAGGCTGGGACCGAAGAGGGGCGCCGGGTCGCTCCGCCTCCCCGCGGCCCTCGCTGCCTGGGTCGCCCTCGCTGCCTGGGTCGCCCCCGGCCTGCCCAGTTCTCCTCGTCGCACTCGGCCAGGTGCTCTTGGGGCCCTGCGAGTTCAAAACACGTCTCCTTAATGGGGAGCCTGGAAGCCCCGGCCACTTTCCTCCCAGGCCGAGGCTGCGTCTCCAGACTCGCCGCGGCGCTCCAGGCCGGCGTCGCTTCCATGCGGGCCTTGGCGTCCGAGCGGCCATTTACTGCCCTCTGATTGCGCCCAGGACCAGGTTAGCTCATAAAGCCTTTCACACTCAACAATGGGGATTTTCTCAACAATTAACAAGAAACAACATAATAAAGCCATTTACAAAGGCCTTGCTATTTACTATAAATTAGGCACTCTTTAAGAGACCAGTGCGTAATTTCACACACTTTACAACTGGGGCTGCATTTTAAACACCCGGGAAAACAAGCTTGTTGCACTTTCCTGTGACCTAGCTGCGGTGCACCTCTGTTTCCCCGCTTCCTCCAGGAGCAGCTTTGTTTGCGTTGCTGCACTCCAACCTCCCCAACCCGGGGTGCTTTTCCAGGTCACTGTCTCCCGTTTCCCGTTTCCAGGTCATCATGCCACTTGCAGATGCATTGCGAGGTTCCAAGGGACGGGAACCACCGCGCCAACGCTAGCAGGCCTCGGCCCGTCACAGTTCCCCCACTGGGGGATTCAGCCCGGCCCTCCCCTGACTCTAGCCCCTGGTCTTGGGGCCACTTCAGGAGGCGTTCGCAGCCATGCTGGCTGGCCCAGTGGGAAGCCCCATCCCTTTGCCACTTGCATTCCACACCCGCATTTTGGAGGCTCTGGCAAGCCCTCAGTCCAGTGCAAAAAGCCGGGCCCGTTTGACTGGGGAAGAGAGATGAGGCCTGAGCGCGAAGGTGAGAAAGAGCTAGGCGATGTGTGCGTGTGCGGGCTGAGAGAAGACTCCAGAACACACAAAAGGAGCGCAAAGTCGGGGGAGGCGGCTCAGTCCCGGAGGGCCGGCAGAGGGGGTTGGGGGGCGAGGGCGGCCCTGCACCCCGTCGCCCCTGCTCCTAGTGGGCCTGGCCACGAGGCTGCTGGGACGTAAGGCTGCGCCAGAAGAGCTGGGGCCGCGCACAGGGGTGCAGGCTCTTCCGCCCCGGGAGTGAGAGGGTCACAGATTCAAAGGAGAGCAAGATCTGGGCGGGGGAAAAAAGTCACAAAGAAATTGGTTTGCCACCTTGCAAAATGGCGGCATTTAAACATCTTTCTGGTGGTGGTGGCCAGGTCAGAGAGCTGAGGGCTGTCCTGGGTCAGCGCGGTGGCCAGAGCTCGGCCCCCAGGGGGACAGCAAGGGGGAAAGGGACCCCAAAACCTCCTTGGTCCCCGGGCAGCCCTTCGCCGGCTCGGCCGTCCCCTGCCTTCCCTCTAGGCCCGCCTGTCACAAACCCTGCGCCAGCAGCCCCCGGACACTGACCCCTGTTTACAAACACAGCTCGGGGGCGGGGTAGGGCGGCCGGAATGCGGGTTGGCGGGGTGGGGGAGGCCGCTGGCTCCCGGGGACGCCACCAGCAGCGAGGAGCGAGGAGTTGGTGCGAGAGAGCGGGCCCGGCAGCTGGAAAGGACTGAACGCCTTGTTTTTGAAACTGTCAATCCCCTCAACCCCTATTGTGAGGGCTTCATGCAAAACATCTCAGGCCTTTTAAAGTAGGAGCTTGTGAGGCCGCCACAGTTTGAAAAGAAGCGAGAGAGGAGCGGGGCCTAGGGCATGGGCAAAGAATGATAGCTCCCCCCTCCCTTTTTATCCCTTTTTTCAAAAAATAGCAAAAGAGGGCCTGCCAAACAGGTAAAATGCAGCCCTCTCCCCCTCCTAGATCTGCCCTATGTCCCCACCTCCCAGGCTAGTTTGCAAAATGCCCTTTAGCCTAGGGAGCAAACCAAAACCAAAGCTAGCATTAAAAATAGTTCTTCCTTCCAGGGCTGGGGAAAATCCTGAAGACAGGGGTGAAGGTGGACTCCCTAAGGTGGATGCCCTGTTCCTCCTTGCCAATTTCCTGAGGTTAGTTGATGGGGAACCTTTCATTTTTACCCCTAGTTTGGCTCTAGAAGCTTCCTTTTTCACATCCTTTTCAGCAGGAAGTTATATTTAAGGTGAAGCAAAACTCACCACATCTTATAACTTTTGTAGATACTAATGTTTTATTTAAAAAAAATTTTTTTTACCGTGGAGGATTTTTATTTTCTTCGAAAGAAAAAAAATGCTTTTGAGGAATTAGTCTACATCGCTTCCTGCATGCAAACAAAACTATCATTCTCATATCAGCAGAAACTTCCAATTCTTGGGACTGGAACTCTGAGGAATTTCTAGACCATTGAAAGTCACCCAGACACGGATAAGATAAAAATCCACGCACCAGCCCATCTAGTTTGTGTTATTGCTGTTTAGTGGTGGCTCCCTGTTGTTGATTTTAAAATAAACAACCATTATTGAGATTGCTCCGCTGTAATCAAGTAAGTCAGTAGGAAAGAACACCCACTTTAAAAGGTAAATAGTTGAAAAACAGCAAGCTGCATTTACGAAAAAGGCAGATATAACCTGGCTGTGGAAGACAGAGTACACACATCTCTTAAAAAAATAATTAAATCTTCATTTCACAGTCTTATCAGGAAACTACTTTTTTAGAAAACCAAAAATAAGCTTGTTTTCCCAAAAAGTCAGAGAAAGAGCCCTTCCCAGTATTTTCCGTATGTCTGTGAATGCTGAGCTTTAGACACAGGAATCAGTGACCCTGGAACCATATAATGCCTTTTAAACAAATATTCTATCACCTGAAAACATTTAAATGTAAAAATGCAATCTGTCAATGGAGGTAACTTTTGTTTTTCTCTCAATAAGGCTTAACTTTTTGAACAAATGGGACATTTATAGTATCTTAGGAAATCTAGATGTTGTCATTAATCATAAGACAACCAAAATGAAATAAACTGCTCTGAGAATAATTCCCACAGCAGAATGGGCACACAGCTAAGGGGCTACCAGAAATTGAAAGAATACTTTGTATTTGCAAGTTACTGAATACTATTTGGTACACTTTCCTAACAGAAGCCCCAACTGAGGTTTTGCTGTGGTTGGCTGGCTTGTAGGAGTACTGTGGGGTGAAATCTGTGTTGACTATTTAATTTCTTTCCTTTTGATGGTATCACTCTGGAATGCCTCGGCCTCCATGCTGCTCATTCTCCAGCTCCTATAAACTGAAACTATTGATTCTCTGAGGGCTGGAGACCAAGTGTCAAAGCTGGAGGCCGATATTTTATGTCAGAAATTCCATAGGGTATTATTTGTTTTAAAGTGTGCTTATTCCATCTTGTGGTCCACCCACGCCCAAGATCTGTAGGCTTCAAATATATTCTCAATTTATAATTGAGGAACAGTGATTCCATAGCCAACAAGTAAAGTACTAGTCTAAATGTAGTAGTCATCATGCTTTGAACTTTCTTGACTTAGAAGTAATTAAAGAGTAGAAATGACAGACTTCCAGTGTGTGTATGTCACACTTTTTACAGATTGATTTTGCAGGACAGCTCACTGCACCTAAATTCTGTATTGCCTTCCAAAGAGGAAAGAACTCAGACTGAGAAGCCAATTGTTCAGCTTTCTGGAGCTTTAACTGTAACTTGTACTGATCTTCGGAATTACACACAAACATGAATTCAAGGATAACACCCCCCCCAATTTTTGCTTTGACCATATCTATCATGCCAATAAAAAAGGATCCAGTGCACTTACATCTGGCAACATTCAAAAAGGAAAGGAAGGGAGGCAGTTCAAAGCATCTGTTTACTCCATCCAAATGTATTTGGATGCAGGTATGCTCAGCCTCTGTCTTTTACAATAAGAGTCAAACCACAGAGCATATACAGCAATTAGGTCTGAGACCATCCAGATCTATCTGAAACATTTATAGACAAAAGAAAATTTTCAAAGGGAGTAGGAATTAAAAGGTTAAAGGGGGGAAAAGACTGAATTTCCATGAGAAATGGTGACTTAAATTCACACAGTAAACATTTCATTCATGTTTTGTTTTGTTTTGTGATTTATGATCTATAGATGCAACTTCCTAGGTTTAAGATGGCACAGATCTGAGATACATAATTTGTCAGACTAAGGGAGGTGGACCTAAACTTATTAGATTTAACTTTCATTAAAATAGCAATTGATCTCTACTTCATTTTTTTAAACCTGAACTTTTTGCACTTGATTTGTAACAAGTTTGTAAAGGTTTGTTGTCATTTAGGAAGAAATCTACCAGTGTTTTGCACAGAACCTGACTGGCCTCATCACATGGTATTACAACAAAACTCTACACCCAATAAATGCATTTCTGTCAGACAAAAACATTACAAGTGAAAATGTCAACAAAACCATTCATTCCTGTTAACCGTTCTTCAATCTGGAATAAGTAGAAATGTATGGAACCAGGAATTTTAAACAGTGTTTTTAATTGAAAATAAAGCTAAAGCATGCTTTTCAACAGTGCAAATTTCCATAATTTTGATTTACTGCTTCCATCACCACAACATAGCACACCAGCATAGCCCTTACCAAGGGCCAGACCCTGGCCATTTGCATGTTGAACTACTTTAAGTGCAAATATAGATAGTCACCTCTGATTGTCACTTGCAGTAGAAACTCTCCTGCTGTATACACAGGATGGTCTGAAAACAGAAGTTTAGAGAGATGCAGAAAAATAAAAATGTAACAAAATCCAAGTGCCTGAGTTCTGGTACCAAAAAGCCCTGAAACAACTGTTATTTTTCATTTGGGTGTATTCTTACAACTCTGACCCATTTTACTTTTCTTGGATGTATTTACTGCTTTGTCACTATGTGGAATGAGACCATAAAATATCCTGCTCTTAAGAGAAATATTTTAATTGTTTTGCAAGTCTGAGGAGTCATGTTCAGACCACAAGGTAAGCAGGACAACAGTAAGAGTCACCTTATTTAAAACCTTTGGGTAAGAACACAAAAAGGACTTTTCCAATTTCAAGGAGTGGCTGTAAAAGTAAAATGACACCCTTTACCAAAAAGAAAAAAAAGTAATCTCATATTTATTTTACTCAGTATATATGAGGCAGTTTTTATCAGCATTCAATTAGGACTCCCCACTCTTTCTGCTCAAAAAAGGAAAAATTAAGTGCAACTACTCTTGGAGAGAGAATGAGGGGAGAAAAAGAAAGAGATACCCCACAAATAAGAGCTCCAGAGAGGAACATTTTGGGCTCACAGAAACTTCTTGCTCCCTCACTGTGTAACCATGTAACCTAACAAGCTTTCACTGAATGAAGTTACACTTTCAGGTCTGAAATCTAGTGCATAAACTTAATGGCTCATTGTAATATTTATTATTCAACCTTTTGACATTTATTTGTAGCAGTTGAATTGAGGTACCGGGTGCATTATTAGCATTGAAACAGTAAAGTGTTCCAGCTCTACCGTAATAACTGAGTTTTACTTGAGTCTTTAGCCTGAAGTAGTCTGTGGAATGTAAACCAACCATTCTCCCACCCCACCCCCACCCTAATCCAAAAAAAAAAAAAAACCAACCCGCAATGTAAAAAAAAAAAAAAAAGTAATCCGATTTCTGTCTTCAAAATGCGATAAACCAGGACTCCAAAAGGGGTGTAACACATTAATGGACTTGTACAAACCATCCTGTGCAGTTTACAACAAAAGGAAGGTAATAGGGTTCAAGAAAATATCTTCCAAAACACTTTTATGAATTAAATTTCCTGAATTTGTGACTAGGTGGAAGAGGTATTGCAGAACCGCCCAGCTGCCATTTCCAGATAGGATGGGCCTTGTGAGGAGGTTGGGAATCCTTAGTGGTGTTTAAGGAATATGCAGGCCACAAATCCCCATCGTTCCCAATAATGAGTGATGGTGGACAAGGAAAATTTGCCATGAAATTAAATGGCCTTTTCACTGCTGATGCTACATTGCTGGCTACCTTTTTGCGTCTGTTTATAACTGTAAAATCATCCAGTGTTCCTTCATGTAGCTCACTTTTACCTGTAGGACGAGGACTTCTAGCTGATTTCAAATTTGGTTTGACTGGAGGTGTCTGAAGTACAGGTCGCTTTCCCAAAACTAGTGTCCGGTAATTTTTTCTCACCCTGGCACCAAATTTATATTCCCCATCCTCAGGTTTTGGAGAACCTAAAGTGCATGAAAGGCCCTGACTTGGAGCCAGTGGATTTAAGGAAGGAGTTTCTTTTTCAGGGCATGCAAACCCTTCCTTGGCTGTGGTTAGCAAGGTGTCCTCCTCTTTACTTCCAGTCACACTGTAAAACTCACCCTTTGTATCATTGCACTCGCACTTTAGCTTATTTGTAATAAGGTCAGGTTCATATTCTTCATTAGCACTACTGTCTTCGACTTTGATTTTAATATTGTGCAGAAACGGCAGTGTCCTGTCGCCTGTGTCAGTGCAGGGACTCTCCGCTTTCGTTGCTGCTGCCACATCCACCCCAGGGTCAGTCTGCAAAGAGGGCAAATCCGTAGCAAATTCTGTACAAGGGGGGATTTTGGAATCTTTTTCTGAATTTGCTGCTGCTCGTGAAGAATCATGATTGAAGAACCTAGCAGCTATTGTGTTATCTGCACCGGGTGTAGTAGGAGTTGCTTGCAAGCATTTCTTAGACTCCCGGAGTATTCTTTGTTGTGGAAATGCATTGTTTGTCTTTGGGCTAGGTGAAGAGGCCCCCTCCGCCAGGCAGTTAAGTGTCAGGTCAGTTCTCTTTACAGTACTGGAAATTTCAGAGTGTGGGAATGTAATCGCAGATACCCTATCGTTCCTTATCTCTGTGAAACAAGTCCCCAGGCTGGCCGGGCAGTACACCGGAGACGCTTTGGGGGCCCAGCTCTGCAGAGTCCACTCCTCTGGCGACTCGGCTTTGACACTACTCTTGAGGTCGGGAAGTCGACCGGCATCCTCGAAAGCAGCGGGGTTGGTTGCAGCCGCGGCGGAGGCCAGATGGTACAGGAAGCTGGCCTGCGCCTGCACGCTGGGCGGCTTGCAGAAGCTGGTGCGCCTGAAACGGATGCTCTGCACCGACTCTTGGCTGGAACCGGAGCTAGAGTCCGACTCGGAGGACGAGTCCTCCTCCTCCGAGCTGACTTCACTGGAATCCGAGGCCCCGCTGCCCCCCTCCTCCTCTTCCTCCTCCTCCTCTTCCTCCTCTTCCTCTCCCTCCTCCTCCTCTTCCTCCGAGGACACAGAGTTGCTGGAGCTAGACAAACTGGAGCCAAAATCGGAGTCGTTGGCTGCGTGGTCCGAGTAGGAGCTGGACTCCGAGTCGCTGCTGCAGCTCTCAGGAAAGCTGCCCGGATGGGGCTGCTGCCGGTGGTGATGAGGGTGACTGTGTGGCGGCTGCTGGGCCCGGTGGTGGTGGTGGTGGTGGTGATGGTGGTGGTGGTGGTGGTGGTGATGGTGGTGGGGAGGCGGGCAGAAGCTGTTAACCAGATGAAACCTCTCAAGACAAGTGGCCCCGGCGGCGGCCGCCGCCGCCGCGGCCGCCGCCGCGGCCGCCG
>NW_017731784.1:727945-760212 GCF_001890085.2 Hipposideros armiger
CGGCGGCAGCGGCGGCGGCGGCGGCGGCGGCGGCGGCTGGGTGCTTGCTGCACAGCAGGCTCCGAAAATAAGCCGGGTCCGAGTGGAAAGCGACGTAGTTTCCCTGGAGCGGAGCAGTTTCATAGTTTAGAGGGGGTTTGCAAGGCGAGCGCACGATTTCCGGGTAGTGCGAGCCCGGGTATTTGCTAAAAATCTGAGGTAGATGGGCGGCGGGGCGCGCGGCGGCGGCGGCGCCCGGGCGCGGGGACTGCGCGCTGATTGGCAGGGGCCGCGCGGCTCCGCTCAGGCCCCGCCAAAGTTGGTGCCTGTCCTTCCAGAAAGCCGGGCGGGGGCTGGCGGCGGCGGCGGCGGCGGCGGCGGCGGCGCGCTCTGGCGGCGGGGCCTTTGTGGTCAGGGCCGGGTCGATCCTCCTGCGCTTGGTCTTGAGGACCCGCTCGGTTTTGCAGGAGGTGTAGAGCGCTTCCACGTCTTCCCGGGAGATGAGCGTGCATTTGGCGGCGTGGAAGGCGATGCTGTTGATGGCCTTGAGTTTCCGCAACTCCTCCAGATCGCAGTGGTGCTTTTTCACTTTCAGATGATCCATGCGCTTGTGCACGGTAGTCCTCGGGATGTTTTTCAGCAGATCCGTGAAGACTTGGGAGAGAGCAAACATTTGCTTTCCTTTAATGATGAGGTAGCCGAGCCTCACGCCATCCACCTCTTCAAAACCTGACTTCAGGTCTCCCATCTCGGGCACTAAATGATCCCCACCATTTGCAGCAAATATATACGTGACGCATACATACACATGTATGTATGTTAATCCTCCACCAGATGCTGCGTGTGTCTCAAGGCATCCTGCTAATAAAATAACAAAGACTGTTATTCCCGGCGAAGGGAGTGCCAAACTCTAGGCGAAATTATTGGAAAAAAAACCAACAACATGAAATTACACTGACTTGATTCTTGCTTTTTTTTTGGTTTTCGTTTTTTTAAAAAAGAGGGAAAAAACCATCCGGTTTTTGATCTACCAGTGAGTTGGTGTAAGTCCCCGATGCAGATCAGTACCTGGGCCCCTCTATTCCTTCCTTCTCCATTGGAGCACTATGATAATGGAATGTGAAGGGAGAAAGAGAAAAGAAATGCAGCTGCTATTCCCGCCGCTGCTTTAGCTACAAATAAAATGACAGAGTGAAGTGAGCTCGTCCGGAGACACCTTCATCAATTAATTCCCCTAAAGCCAGCGCTGATTGGACACTCCTGACAGGTGATGCAATAAAAATTGATATTCCACCCCTTCCCCCCAAAATCTCCCACTAATTAGCATACCCTTATACTGCCACCTCCCCTCCCAAAGTAAATAATACAGTCGGTATATAAATCTTTCCATTAAACTATCGGAGCTCAGAAACAGCCTGACTCACAGACTTCATCTGAACCAGTGTGTGTACGCTTAAACACACACACACACACACACACACACACACACACACACACACACACACACAAAACTGTATATTCGCCTTTAAAGGAATATTGCCTATTTTTTTGCTTTATTTGCATTTTACCGCTACAGCTATTATCATTTCAAAGAAAAGCATTTAAAAAACATTATCAACCCTAAATAGATACACCCCACCCCCTTTTCCTTTGGAAAATGGAGATTAAGTGAAAATGTGCAGAATAGCCTGGTATTTCCCTTATGGGAATGGGGAAGGAGACCGACCGGCTGCGAGCTCCAAAGTTAAATCCGCGCGGTGAGCCGCCCCAGTACGGACTTACGTTTTGAATTTCTCTCGATTTTCTTTCTTTTTTTTTTTTCTGTAATGCCTTTTTAAAACCAGAAACAAAGTTTTTTGACCAAGGAAGCAGTTCAAGGTTCCAGCTCCGAAACACTAACAATTCAATTGGATTTGGGTTCTCTGCTGGGGGGTGGGGTGGGGAGGAGGTAGTTTCATGTCAGACCCATAACAAAGCATAGATAAGCTAGAAATGTGTACACTTTTCCCAATTAACCAGGCTGGATTGAAGGCGGGATCGTCCTAGAGTCCCCAGCACAGTCTGCCTGGGTCCTGTTCACTGCAGGCCAGAATTCCAGGAAGCTGCTAGCTTCTGCAGCAAAGAAAAGAAAACGTAAAACGCCCAAGGTGCTACCAGAGGTTTTACGTAATAACGATGAAAAGAAAGTGCTGATATATGATGCAGACCATTTCAGACGTCTATGATGCTTTTGGTTGGGAGTTCAAATGAATCTTCTACAACTCGCCCCCCCCCTTTTTTTTCATGAAAGCCAAGCATCTGCTTTAAAAAAAATCACTTTGGATGAATATCAATATTGTTTAACCTCTTCTTAGTCAAATTAAGGCATATTTTGGTGTCATTTTCAAGGATATCCAACATATTGCCAAATGAGAACAAGGGTCTTTCCAGTTGCGTTACCACGATCCCAAGGCGGTTTGTTGGCTGCTTTGCACAATTCAGCAAAATCTTCTTAACTGTTCGGTGTTTGCAACTACAACATAAATGCAATCCAGGCATTTATATGTTTCCTGTTCCTGCAAAAATAGACACATCCGTATGGTTAAAAGAATAAACGGATATTTCTGAAGCTGCAAGAAAAAAATTGTACAGCAGTTTCTTCCTTTACATCCAAAAGTTCCAGCTTCCCCTCCTCTGGGCTGGCTAGCACAAGCAGGTATGGCTCAAAAAAAAAAAAAAGATAAAAACCGAGGAATCACATACAAAAATGTAGTTTGCATGAAATCTCAGCCACAGTTCCCCACCCCCAATCTCATCTCCTTTGTAATTTCCCAGGAATTTTGAAGAGAATTGGGAATTTCAAGAAGTGCATCCGGAAATTAAGGAAGTCTATTTAAGAGAGTCTGTAACTCAGAGGTTGGGATTTGAAAAGTCAGCTCTGGACTACTGTTGCACTCAGCACAGATGTAATCGCCGCTCTTCAACTTAATCAATGTGTGTACAAACCGCGATGTCTAGTTCTTGCCTTTGAAATCTAAGGCTAGCATTTCCATCCAAGAAATCAGAGCTACAGCAAATTACATTTTTGTCCCTTGAATGAGAGAAGGATCATTGAATGGATCTCGTGATATTTCAGGCTTTAAACGTAACCGAGAGGCAGCAATGAACAATGCCTCGTCACAGCTAATACCATCCACCGAGTTGGCTTTCTCTTGCATCTGGATCCATCATACCGCGTTTTTCTCTTTCACTTTCACCGGAGGCAAAATGCAAAAGGTTTAAGCAGAAAGCAAAGTTTCCAGGAAAAGCAGATGCTGGTGTTTGTATTTTAAAGTAGAATGACCAGAGTCTTTCTACGACCAGTGACAATAATGTTTTAAAATTCCTCCTGATGCACTTATATACTGCCAGCCCTCTTCCTTTCACCCCACCCCCGTCCAATTCCCCTCCCCCAGCTTTAAGATTTCCACCGGAGAGTCAAACAGCCAAGAAATAGTAAACTCAGAAAAAGCCTTTGAGAAGACGTTACAAAAGGTTGGCTAGAGCGTCCTTTTGGGGAGGGGGAGGGAGGAGCAGGGGGCAGGTAGTTCTAGTTGTTCTCCATTCCTATTTAGATTTGCGCACACACACACACACACACACACACACACACACACACACACACACACACACACACTCCTATTCCTCCTGCACATGGCAAAATGATTTAGTAACCATTTCAAAATTACATTCTTTCCCTCTCCTGTCTTCTCTTTCTACCTTTAAAATGCTGGCAATATAGATGATTTTTAAAACTAATAGCATATTTAGTATTATTTTTAAACTAAAGGCACCATCTGTTGGGTCAAATATAGAAAAAAAAAGGCTAGGGGATTTGGGAATTTGTCTATATATACAATTTATGGGAGTATCTTTATATGTGGACTGAGACACCTTTACACTTATACATTTTTAATACTCCTATTACACATCTTTCTTCTTGTCTAATACATTCTTTTGTTCCTTTAACTTCCCCATCTTTGAATGTGTATGTGTGTGTGTGTGTCAAGGCGTGAGCGCTCGCAATCACACACACACACACACACACACACACACACACACACGGAATGTGACAGACAGCTTTCTTGTGGCCATCAGCACACGTTGCATATCCGGGGTCTTCTGCAGGCACATTGGGGGTCGGTCCCGATAAAAAGATCTAGCAGAGGCCCCTGAGCGCTCACACATGAAAGGCAGGGGACTTTAAGATGGATTTGCATGCACACAGGGGATTTCGATCAATAGCTACCAACATTTATGGCTTAGATTATTAATGTGAAAGCTGGCCAAAAGAATGGGGATGAAAAATTAAAGGTGTCTGTTATCAATTATGCTTAAAGTTATGCAATAATTTACTTACTTTGCCTGGATGTGCAGATCCAGATGTATAAAGTACTATTCTTCAAAAGCCAGGGGGTTTCTTTGATAAATTTGTTGACCATGTCAGCCGCCTCTACAATCAAAGATGAACCCAATTCAGATGATGGACTGTATTCAAAATCTTTTTTAAGAAAAGATATATCAACTTCTCTGTTTCTCAAATGCACACATATATGTTGGTGGATATGCCCAAATTAACATTTATGTGTATATCCATCTCTGAGGAACCCAAGAGTTACTTATTGGGAATTTAGGCATATATATGAAATGAGTTTGTTAGTTAAATGTGATTATTCAGTGAGGAATGCATCATCTACACACTATCATAAAAAGTATTTTAGCTTTGAAAACAAAGCTGTTTGCTAAAGGAGAATCCTCTGTGGCAAATACAAATAGAAATATATTCTTAATGTCCACTTACTTCTGCATTTATTGTAAAAAAATCAACACTTTCAGTTTTTAAAGTGATGGGCTATGAAGATATGAACATATTTGTCTTTACTTATCCTGTGTGAATGTGCTAAATTTACCTTCAGATGTTCTATTTTGATTTATTTTCACCATATTTTATGTTTAAATACCACTACAATTCAGTCTGACCTCTTTCCTCTGGAGCGAAGTAATGCACACGGCATTTACAGTCTTTTAAATGGTTAGCTGGGAAATGCAATAGCAATTTGCAGAAGTAGTTTACTAATGGGGAAAGTTCTTTTGAAAACCTGAAGGAAAGCCTAAGAGTACTTTTGCATTTCTACACTACAACTGTCATATAATTAAAGTATTGAAGAGCATTAAAATAATCCTTTTCTTCGAAGCTTTCATCCTTACATACGTAATTTAAATGAGGAACACCCACCCCCATCACCATCCCCACCGCCTAACTCTTCACCATATACACGTTTGTTTTAGTGATTGCTGGGCACATTTTGTTCAAAGTGAATTCAGACAGAAAAGACCAAGGAACATCACAAAGACCTCAACAATGTAAGTATAGTGGTTATAAGAATAAAAGAAGCCCCTTGTACTGTTAGCCAAAAGTAACTGTAATACAACGTAACAAAGACTAAAATAATAATAATTTAAAGTCTCATATCGCTGAATTAATCAAAGATATAAGACAATAAAAGCTTGTGTGATAGTCAACAGTTCCTTACTTAAATGTATCTAATCTCACATGCTCTCTGCTCTTTGGAAGGGGAAAATGAGAACAGAGGAGAAGGAAATGGCTAAATTAAGGAATGACTTAAATTATAACTTAGTATATTTTCCTCAATTTTTTGGTCTCATCCACACAAATCAGGGCAAGTCTCCAAAAGGGCACATCCTTCTGTTCTTAAGGCATTTAAAAATCCTGTTTTTAACAGAAGTTTGGGACACAGAGTATATGCCATGTTGTCTACTGACCCATAATCAAAATGCAGTGACCTTCTACCCTTTTTATGCCCCCTGACCCATCTTGAATTCAATGCAGCCTTTATAAATTTGCAAATCCTTGGAGGTAAAGGGGTTTTTGTGAGGCTTTGTTCTGAAAAGCCATAAGAGTGTGCTTTCTAAATTAGACAAAAAGGTAAAGCAACAAACCCTAGTGGACAAGATTTTATACAGGTGAGCAATAGGCAACTCTTCAAATAACACATATTGTAAGCTAAAAAGCAGTTATAAACATGGAAGACAAGAAGGTTATAGATGGCATCAAATTAGAGTGTGGTACAAATCACTTTCATGATGTAAGAAATGGTTAGGCCACAATCTTCCTGCTCTCCTCATCTCAAGGGCTGTGGGGGACCCTAGTGACTGAGAAAGGAATGGGGAGGGGGATAGTAGTGAGAGAAACGGGAGGGAGGGAGGAAGGGAAAGAAAGAAAGGAGGGAGACCTGATCTGAATCTACAGGCACATTCCCTTATCTTTTCTATCAGCCAGTTTAAAGGACACCATAATTATGATGGTGATAAAACAATGCCTGCTTATGTGTGCTGAATAAATAAAGAATGTTTACAGCTCAAGAATCTTTTAATTCCAATTAAACTCTATCAAAGAAAAGCTACTTTCCCTACTGCAACCGTCTTTCCCCCCAATTATCTTGTTTTGTTGCAATATTTTCCTATGAGACACCAGGGCCTCTCACAATTGATCCTGAATGTAGAAAAAAGAAATCTGAGGAAGCAGAGTTCAATGCTGATATATTAAATAATACACAAATATCAAGAGCCACAATTTATTTGTGTTGTCCCAATTTTTGTTTATTTTCCACTAGGGCCATATGTGTAGAAACTGAACCTGAGTCCTGAGGCCTTCCTATGGGCTGCTGAAGCCATACTGAAATTCTGAGCACCCATGAGGGAACAGGGGAAAGATAAGACATGTGAGGCCTGCTGGCCTCTGTAAAGGGAATCCTCTGGTTCTGTTCCTCTGGCTTCAGCCCAAATCCATCTACGAGCACTGGAGCCAATCACTGTCTTCCACTGCTGCAGCTACTGGGCACACACAAAAAAGCGGGAGATCAAAAAATCCCAAGTTCACATTTATGGATACACAGGATCATTTCATATTCATGGCTTCAACAAATCACATCATAATCAGATTTAAACAAGGTTTGGGCAGTAATGCCCACCAGGCTGGGTCCTACACACTGACAAGTATCACACACTAACCAGAAAAGTTGCTTTTTTATTTTGGAATCATAGAGTGAAAATTAAGTCTTTAACTTTGAAAAGCTTACTTTTCACTTTTGAGGCCAATTTTTACAGTCATAAATGTCAAATAAACGCCTCTCTTTAAATCATTCCTCAACATTATAATTCAAACTTCTATTTTCTTCCTTTCTGTTTTAGTAGTGTTTTGTTTTTTAAAAACACATGGCATAACAAACATTATTAAAAACACACTCATTCCGTTAAATGCCCCTATAGACCCGCCCCCCCCCTTTTTTGGTTTTTACTCCATCTAAATAGCGCGTTGCTAAGTATAAACTTAAAAAGAAATTTTCCTCGAAGAAATATCTAATATTTCTTGGTAAATTCTATTTGGAGAAGTGGTACAAAAATACAGTGGTAAAATATTTCAGGGTGTTCTAAGTTTGCTGGGTAGTTGCAGGCCCCTTTCCTTTTGAAAGTTTAGAGGGCCAATACCCTCAATTCTACAGGCAGAATTAGGATGGACTTAGAGGGTCCTAAACGTGACCGATTCACTAAGGCGGGGGGCTACAGCTTGCAGCAACGTGCTCGGCAACCTAATCCTACGCTAAAAGAGGGCAGAGAGCGAAAAAGAATGGAATACAAACTCTCCCGACATTTGTAGTTACTTTCAAGGTGGATTGTGTATGTTAAGGCTGATGGGAACGTCTGGTTTTTGGAGCAAAAAGAAGAGAAGGTAAGTGTTTGTCCTTGTATTCACCAGTTCGTAGAGAAACAATGAAAGAACAAAGGGAACCACTTCTCCATCTGAACATTTTCTGTATCTCCCTCTGTTTCAGGCCAAAAAGCTTGCCAGGGGAATCGCTTTACTCTACCTTAGGTAGTTGTTGCTAGGCTTGTTGAACCAAGAATGAGAAAAAAGTTGAGGGGCAGTGTAAATATAGACTAAATAATAATAATGATAATAAAAGCTTGCTGTGGCGACTCTACAGCGCTGGTCGCAGTAACTTAGAGTAGAAGTTGCTACATCAGGAAGGGGAAGCCCAAGAAATAACCTTTACACCCCAGATTTCGAATCCAGGCATTTAAATCGCCTTTCTTACTGTCTGAAAGGATTTCTGCGCACAAAATGTGTAGGTGCTGTCTATAGGAAGAGAGCGGTGTACCATTTAGGTCGAAAATGTTCTCTATTGCTATCTGGAAAAGAATTTTTAAAAAGGAAAGGGGATTCAAATATTGACGCTACTTTTTGCCGATAGAAGAAATGGCAGCGGTGGCTGGGCAAGGAGCGGGCTTCGTTTTCAAATGTATTTGCTTTGGGGTACGGTGGTTATCGGCAAGACTGCCTTTGTGGGTCTGTGTGGCTGAATGAGTGACGGAGTGCCATCGGCAATATACAAATGGATCCGTGTGTGGGGCAAGCCCCCAAGCCGGCCAGCACGTGAAAGACACATTTTTTACTGCCCCCCAAGCGACAACCTAGCCCCCTCCACCCCACCCCCAAATCCGTATATTACCTGCCCAGTTACAGTGACACATGTTTATGTTTATAGTCCTGGTTTGTAGTAGTGTCAAGAGCCGCAGCGAGAGGAGGGGGAGGAGAGAAGAGAGGGAGGAGTAAATGCAACCACCCCCACTTGTTAAAGCAAATTTACTGCGTTATTGCAAGCCGGTACGGGGGGCTGGGAAGTGAGTTGAGAGGAAGGGTAGAGTTGGGTTGTGTGTTGGTGGTGGCAGGGGGGTGGGGTTGGGAGATCCGGGATTGGGAGATCCGGGATGGAGCTACTCTCCAGCGGCCCGGGAAAAGCAGCTCGGTCAATAGGGGAGCATGCTGGCGAGATCGAAAACAAAAAGGTTCCTCCTGCTCGCTGCGTTCACGTGGGGGGCTGTGCACGCGGGGCTCCAGGGCCCTGACCTCTGACCCCGGCTCCTCTCTGCGCTCTCCCGGTGCCGCGCGGCCACTTTTTACCCAGGATCCCTCGCGCGGGCCGCGCTCGTGCCGAGCTCGAGTCCACCTTAATCCTCCATTCCCCTATTTCCATCCCCTCCCCCGCCCCGCCGCCAGCCCCGGGGGAGGATTCTCCGGCAGGGAACCCCAGCCCCACCCCCAGCCCGAGAGCCAGGGCCCAGGCGGCCGTGGTTGAGGCCGGTGAGGCGGGGAGTGCTGCGCCGGCCTCCCTGCCGGGCCGGGCCTGCGGGGGAGGGGACCGACGGGAGGGGGTGGGGGACCGAGGGGAAGAGGGGAAAGCGGCGAGGGAAGAGGGGAGGGGCCCCGGCGGAGGCCTGGACCTGTTGACTGCTATTGGTCCGCTTCGTCCCGCGCCCTCTCCCTGCCCGCCTTGGCCCGGATCCTTGCGTGGAAACCAGGGGAGGAAATGAGGATGGCTGTTCTCCCCGCCTCCCTCCAACTTTTTTTTTTTTCTTTCTTGGGGGATGAGAAGGCAAAGTAATCTCCGCTGCCCCATCTTTGCTCATAAAGTACCGTCATGCGCGGGCCCAACGCCCTCCCGGCCCCGCTATTTAAATCCTCCTCTCCTTCCCGGCCCCGCTCCCCCGCTCGGAGCGCCAGGGCCCTCGACGCCCCGCCACGCCTCCCCCGCGCCCGGCCCGGCCGCGTCCCCAGCGAATTGTGTTGCTTTTCTTGCCTAGAAGCTCCCTCGTCCACCTTCCACTTTTTTTCCCGTCCCAGAAGGCGTAAGATAAAACCTCTGATTTGCTGCGCGCTGCTGGACACATTCTCTGTCCTCTCGTCGAAATGCATTTGATGGAGATTTAAAAATAACAGTATTTTAAGAAGATAGGGGAGAGTTCTTTTTGCAGTTTAGACGACATCGGGGGCATTAAAATAATAAAAAGACGGGGTGTATTTAAAGTTAAAGGTTTTGTTGGATTTGCTGTAGTGTCTTTTAGATTTGGGGTTTCCTGAAGAATATTTTCCGGCAGGAAATGGCAAATTAAAATTAAGGTGAAAGTGAGACATCAAAACCACTTCCGAAAATAAAGGGGAAATTTAAAAAATATAGAAATGAAACAGCGGGAAGGCGGAGGCCTCAGTGGAAGCTGGAGTCGCCGAAGGCAGCGCCTCGGTGTCGGAGTCCGAGGAAGGAAGGAGGGCCAGCCCGGGAGGGGAAGGAGGCGGCGGGCCCGGCCGCGGACCGCGGCGCTCGGGAGGCCGGCAGCGGCAGGCAGGGCGAGCGCGGAAACGCGGGCGGGGAGGGCCGCGGTGGGCGGGGGTCCGGCGCGCGGCCGGCGCAGCAGAGGAAGCGGGAGCCAGGCTCCCGTCGCCCGGCCGCCCCTATTGTTCGGCCCTCGTGTGGCTGTTCGCCCGGCGCGCCCTTTTCGAGGGAGGGGTACTGCGACCCAACTCGTCCCCCACCCCCGCCTTCCCGAACTCCAACGCTCGGGTCGGCTCACCAAGTTTTATTATCGGACTCAGCCAGCGAGGGGTTCCCAACTCCAGAGCACGTAGAGAGGAGGCTTTACAACGTGCCACTAAATTGGAGGAAGCTGGGCAAGCCTGCAACTCACGTCAAAGAAGAGGGAAAGCAGCCTAGATATGCTTATAAAATGCTAACTAGCTAGAGACAGTGTGGGCAATTTTTTTTCTGGATCTGGAGAGTTAGAGTGGTTTCGATCATGTTTTAAATATCTTTTAATGTATGGATTCGATAATGAATGTCGGGGTTCAAAGGAGCTCGGAAAAGCACGTTTCCCTGTCTATTTGTTATTATTCAGCTCTTTGTTGTGTGCAAGAACTCTAATTTTAAAAGGGCTGAGCGACCCCTAACAAAAACAGGCTTGATTTCTTAACGTGAAATGCATTTTCAAAATAACAGTGAAATTCAAAAGGGAAAAACGTGTCATTTGCTTTTAAACTCTGTATTGGAAATAAATAACCCACGTACGAAACTACCTCTTTTCCTTTGTGAGGCATGTGGAAAACATTTCTGGCAAACGTCACAGTTTTAAAAAATGAAGATTTCCAACAAGTGATCACGCGTCTTGAAGACAAGACCCAAGCCATCGTGTGTGAAAACTCATGAAGAAATAATTTCTATCCTTTGGTCCAAACCTTATTAGGGCAAGAGAGCAATTTACACTTAGATTTACAACAGACTTTGCGGAAATTCCTTCTAAAATACCCATTACTTGTCTGTGTATTATGCAGCACTGTTTCCCAAGGTGGATTTTAAAAAACCAATTAGAATTGATCTCTAATGGAATATTATATTTACACGTCATCATGAAAACATCATTTGACAAGAGTTTTGAATTACAAGAAAGAAGTTAATAGATGATGCTCATAAATAGCGTCTGTTTGCAGAAAACCTTTAAGTCGGTTAAAGGTGGTGGTGGTTGTGATTTTGCATTTGAAATGCTATAGAAGTGGTCTGCATACTAACACTTTAATTTTTCGGATCTTCTTCCTAAACTTGCATTTCCTCATGGAAATCATTCGGGTATTTTGAAGTATAGGGAGAAATTCTTAAATAAGAAATCATTTGAGGTATAACTATGGAAAGGTTTGAACAGAAAAAAATTGGTGTTGAAAATTAAGTATTCTCAATCTGTTCATAGTCCCCATAGTCCCCCCTCCCTAACTACTTGGACTCAATTTACATTTTTTATTTATAAGTCTTTGAATATTTAGAATAGCTTTATAAGTTTATTTGTTATGTAATTGATTGTAGAAGGTGCATCTTTATACACCTTTTCGTGTTTCTGGCTTTTTTTGGTTTCATTTAAAGTAAATATGTTACAAGTCATGATATACTTTCGAGAAAAACAACAAATGGGCGGAAAAAAAGGGTAAGAATGGGGGTGGGGATGGAGAGGAACATGTAATGTTCCTGGTCAGTGTTTGAAATACCTTTCTTTAATTTTATGTTATATTTTCCACTTCTGCTTGTACCAAAGATTATTGCTTTTTTAATTGAGGTAAAGTGCCACCATATAAAAATTACCTACATTCTAGCTCTTAAGCACCATAGTAAAGTGAGACTGACAAAAAGTGATGGGAGCTTGTGTGTTTAATTCACCAGGAATGTTAAGCTTCATAAGATTCACCCTATGGGTCCACGTTGGTCCTTGGCATTGTTACTGTACAATTTTAAGAGGTAAATATACACTTTGTAGTTTTAAAAAATCTAAGGTATACTAGGCAAACAGTTCATTAATTGAAGGAATAAAAAAATGAATTTGTCAACCTCATTCTTTCTGGGACACAATGCAGTTAATTAACATATTCTTGGGTTTGTTTCTGGATTTGGTAAGCAGTGACCCCTTTCAGAGAGGAAAACATTTAAATCTTAAAAAGTGATTTTTTTTTGGTCCAAATAGTATTTAGCAATTTAGTTTAATGTCTTCTTTTTTTTTTTCCGGTCCCAAATATGTTTCATTTCTTTCAAGGTTCTCTTCCATTTTAAAAACTGATTTTCCTCTTTTCCATGTTCAGAATCTTTTCACTTAGATAACCTTATGTATCCTATAAACAGATACCTACATATGTCACTTTAATCACACTTTAATTATAACAGAAATGCAAATCTTCAGTGTCAGTAAAAAAATGGGAACATGGACATTACACTACTACTCTTACGTTATATTGATGATACTCTGAAAAGTCAAAATGTGACACCTTTATTGTTGCATTATGGAAAAAACAACAGTCCAACTTTGAAATGTTATTGAGGTTTATGTAATGTCTAGAAGATCTAAAGGCATCTTTTAGATATTATTTTTCTACTGGTAATTACATGGTGTTTTACCCAAAAATGTAAACAAAACCAATATATATCAGTTTTATAGCAAAGGAGTAGCTCTGAAACCAAACACAAGATTAACCAAACCAAACCCTTTAAAGTAAATATTAGGCTTTGATTCTTAAAAATATTTAAGATTTAGATTACACACAATTTAAATTTCAGAATTACCTAACTAAAGTTTTCAACAATTAAGGGTATCTAACAATAATATTAATTATGATTGATTCTAAGTGAGAATTTGTTTTGTAAGAAAATGATGACATTTACATGAAAAGGTGGTTAACATTTGAGGGCTGTTTATAGACAATTCTAAACTGGCAAATAAAAATTCTTCATCTATATTAATTTCAACTATTGAAAATCTTTAAAGAAACCAATTTAGATGAAAATTTCTGTTAATCGTTATTTAGAAATTTTAATTCAGTTGTACATACAAAATAAAGTCTTGCTTTACTCTGAAGAATAAAGCTCAGTCTGCAATAGCTATTAAACATCAATATTGTACATTAATGAATATTGTGGGCCTACTACGTGTAAAACACTTGCTAGATGGAATGGTGAGTAAAAACAAAAAAAAATCACCTAGTGAGATTAACACGTTGCATTAAATGGAATTTCCCAAAAGCCATTAATGAAATATCAATTGAAAACATAATTGAAATGAATACTTTTTAATGAAATTTCTAATAGTACTCCATAATATAGGTGCCATGTGTGGGTTTATATCTATAAAGATACAGCGCTCACTTACTATGAGACAAATAACAAAAGTAGTTGCAGAAATACCTCAATATTTTAATCATACTAGCATAAATATATGGCTGATAATAAAATTTTCAATTAAACCTTGGGTACCCATTGAGCAAAACAAAATTTTATTTAGAGATTCCTTTATGTAAAATAGGATATATTTGAAAGTTTGTAGAGATTGTAAGAAATTGCCTTTTTGCATTTTCCAACTAATTTATTTAGAAACAAGATTATAGTTTCTGATGAGGTTCAGTACATGAATGAATTCTAATAATTGCTTTTTATTAAAAAAAACTTTAGTATCAGTGCCAATACAGAATTTTAAACACTTTGTGAAAGTTAAGAACCTGAGTTAAGGAAAGTGCATCTAGTCTTTATAGGAATATATCTCAATTTCTATACCTCATTATAGAAATATACCTCAATAATGGATATAAAGACTGAATATAATGAGCACAAACAGAAGGCAAATAAAACTTTAGTATAAAAGATAAATATAACCAATACTAATCCATGAACCAAATTTGTGTTTAATTATTTCTACTTATGTAATTATCTACTTATGTAAATGATTATGGAAAAGCAAATTCAAAAATTTGGTGCCTAGGTTGAGGGATAAAGAAAATTATAGGAAGATATCCATAGAGAAAAAAAAATAGTTTCCCATTATAGTAGGGTTAGAGGTTACATCATAAAATACTTGAGTTTTTTGTGGTTTGCCTCAGATGATTAGTTCAGAGAAATAGATAAGCCAGTACTGAGTTAGCTGCTGTTATGTAAAGAAGAATACTGTAGACAACAGGCTTTTGTTTTATTGCACAGGCACTAGATACACTTTTCCAAAAGATATTTTGAGAATATAGAATCAGATTTAAAGGGTAACATTAAGATTGAAATTGTCCTTTTCTATGAAGTTAGCCCATAAATCCCATGGACTTTTTTTCTTTACCATGTATTTTTAAAGACTTATTTGAACTTTAACAATTGTGGCAATTTAATTATAAGTTTTATCCGTCCTGAGGTATGAGAATTAGCAGACATAGCCAATTGTCACATATAAGTCTGTGTATGTATATCATACAAAGGATAAATATAATTTGCTCACTGCTCTATTTCCTATATCCAAGAGTCCTTGGCTCACAGTAAATGTTCAATAAATGTTTACTGAATGAATGAATAATTGTATATCTGAACTGTTTTATAATATGTTATTCTTCCTTTTCACTTAATATTTTATAGAACTATATTAAATATTAAGTTTCTGATATATTAGAAAAAGTTCTACATCTGGTGCATGAGTTAAAATTAGAATGACCCATTTATACCCATTATGTTTTTTCTTAGAATTTTCATAACTGAACATTTAATATGTTAAATATCAGATTTAATTTGACTCATTTTCTCAACATTTATATGTACATCTTTGATGAATGTCTGTATCTGATGCTATTATTTATATATAGGCCTGTTCTTACGAAACAGTGTATTTTCTCTATTTTTCTAAATTTCAAAAGTCGCTTACAAATGATTTTTTTGTTTGTTTTGGAAATAACAAGTGTTTACTTACATTTCTTTTATTAAGTATTACAGAATAGGTAAAGTACCCATCCTTCTTTACATATAAATTAATTCCATCACACGAAATAAGCTCTAATGCATTAAAAATAAAATGAATGTATTTTTAAATAATTTAGTGCATTAAGGTTTGACTGCAGTGTTTGGGAAGGGAAGTTTCACAATGATTTTAACTGAGTTCCTCTTCGTTAGGAGTCTGAACCTGACCAGGAATTGGATGTTAAACTGGTATCTGTTGTAAAGGGTAAAGATAAAATATACGCAAAACAATATAGGTTTGTTTGAAGACGGTTTTAGTTTTATATAGCGATGACAAAAATTTAAGAACAAAATTATATGTTCTGAAATTTATTAATTGTTGTCATTCCCCCCAAAAGAATCTGCATTTTATAAGTATGTAATCTTATAGTCATGTTTTCTAAATTCAGTAATAGAGCTAAAAAAGAATTCTCATTTTTGCGTGTCTCTTTAGAGTACGTATTTTCTCTATCTTAAACTTTTAGATTTCCATTACTATTGATTTCTCACTTAGTTTTAGAATGTTTGAATATATTCGCTAGTATATGCTTGTATTGTATTATATCTATAGTTCTTAAATATATTTCTAGCAATCAATTCGAAATAGAAAAAAGTCATGTTACCAATTTTTTCCTTTATAAGAACATTTGGAATGTTTTTAAAGCTTAAACCATTCTCTTTGGGTGACTGTCCAGGAGAACTTGGGTTCCTTCATCTTTTGGCATTGTA
Source organism: Hipposideros armiger (assembly GCF_001890085.2). Taxonomy (NCBI): domain Eukaryota; kingdom Metazoa; phylum Chordata; class Mammalia; order Chiroptera; family Hipposideridae; genus Hipposideros; species Hipposideros armiger. The sequence continues at coordinate 743,794 of NW_017731784.1, forward strand.
CAATATAATCTTTTTCCAGATCTTCCCTTTATATTGCTAATTTTTGATAAACAACCATTTTGTACCTGCAAGGTATTAACCAAAGCCATGAATTTGCCTTATAACTATGCTTGTCATTTAAACAATGTATATTTATATTTCATGCTAAACTTTTACAATTAGGCACTTTTTGCCTAAAATCAATATTGGGCTTACAAGGATACATAGGGGATAGGGCAACAGTGGAAGTTTTTACAGCTTAAAACTGCTCAATATCCAGCTAATTCAACTATTCAGACAGGCCTAATCCATTTTCTATTTCTATGTGAGAAGTGAGCCCCCATTTTTCTGCCAATTAAATGAACTTAAAAAAAAAGTGACCTTAAATTTTTAAGAGTAAATTCGTTGTACAGAGACAAACCAGAGAAATCCTGTCAAAATTGGACTCCAGTCTCATAGTGTTAATTATGATTTGGTGACTGACTACAACTGGTGTTCCCTCATTCTTTAGTATCATATAACTGCATTTTCCAGATCATCACATTGTATTTCCATTTGCACTCCATGCTTAACAACCATTTGCACTTCTAGAAGGCAATGAGGTGGTAGCTGTGGTGTACCCTCCCGGAGTATATCTGGAACCCAGGCTTTTGACCTTCAGTCTGTAATGCACTTCCATTTGTCACTGGGGCCAATGTGGTGTGTAAATGGGCGGCAGATTGGTGGCCCTTCCACTGGCTGAACTTTGGGTCGAGTCCAGGATGTGAATTTAATGGGTGGAGAGGCTGCGGCAGTACAGTGAAGTTAGCACCGCCAACTGAAGGAAGCCATGCTTCAATGCACCCTTCACGTAGGCTGGCATACTTGCCCTAGCCTTCTTACCCACGGGCTAGTTCTGAAGGAAAAGGCCGGCAGGTAGGTTCTCAGTGCAGGCAGATGCCCCCGGGAGACCCCTCCAGCTACTCTGACAGGACGCCCTCCCTTCTGGCCTTCGGCATTCTCCTCCCCTCTCCCGGAGGCCTCTTCACGGCGAGCACACGCAACCCGAGCGACCAGCGCTGCAGAGGCAGCCTTAACGTCTCCGCCCTCGCGTGCGCGCCCCCGCGCCCTCCCGTTGGCTCGTTTCGGCCTCGGCGCGCCGCCGGCTACACTCGCTCCCACCTCCCAGCACACCTCAGCGGCAGCGAGAGGCGCAGAGGAGGGGAAGGCGCCCGGAGGTAGGCCGAGGCTGCCGGCCCGACGCGGCGGCGCGCACGCAGGCCTCGCCTCTCGGGCAGTTTCCCTCACGCCGGCCGTGGGGCGAGCGCGCACGCCGAGTGACGCTCGGAGGAGGAAGCGCAGCCCCCTTCCCCTCCCTCGGTGCCCCTGGCCCAGCGGGAGCCCCCCCAGTGCGCCTGTGCGGAGGCCTACTTGATTATGTGTGCCCTCTCCGGGCTCCAGCGTTAGCGGCCGGGTGGAGGTGGGGAGGGAAGACGACGAGGAGGAGGAGGAGGCGGAGGAGGCGGTGGAGGGGAGGTGGGGGGAGTCAGCAAGGACATGGCTCCTGACTCCTGTGCGGAACGTGAGTGACTGAGCGGCAAAGCCCGAGTGAGCGAGCGGCCAAGCGGCGGGCGGGTGCCTGGGGCGCCGGGAGGGAGCGGGGGCCCGGGTGGCTGTGTGTGTGTGTGGGGGCAGCACTAACTGGCTTGCATGTGTTTTTTAATGGTCCCCCCAACTCCCTCGTAGATGGTCTCTAGCGACCGGCCCGTGTCACTGGAGGACGAGGTCTCCCATAGTATGAAGGAGATGATTGGAGGCTGTTGCGTTTGCTCAGACGAGAGAGGCTGGGCCGAGAACCCGCTGGTTTATTGCGACGGGCACGGCTGCAGCGTCGCGGTGCATCAAGGTAAACACCCAACCGCCCGCCTGGCCAAACCCGGCCTGCTTCCAACCGTCACCGCTTCCCCCACCTTGGCAGCCACTGCCAGTTCCCTGTCGCCCCTCCCCCCGCCCCCCGCCCCGCCCCGTTCTGCGGCCCGGGATTGACTCCGAGGGTCCGCGGCGGGGCGCAGGGGGTGTGCGTTGTGCATGTGGGAGAAAGTGCGTGTGGCCTGGACTGTCATGTGATTCGGCGCTCACTCTCTCAAGTGTCATTTGGCCGCCGCCTGCGTCCGGAGCCGTGGGGTCTGGAGACTTTCCGAGGCGGTGGTTGGAGGAGAGGGGGTGCGGGGCCTCCGGGGGGCGTGCGGGGGGGCTGGGTGTGCGCCCCTCGGTCGTGTCATGGTGGCTGTGGGTGGGTTTGGGTACGTGGAGACCCCTCCCCTTTCATGCCCGCTCCCTTCTGCCGCAGTGTGTCTGGGGACGTCCTGTAGCATGGAATCGGGCTCGCAACGCAACTCGCTGGGCTGGGGCGAGCGAGGGAGAGTGGGGGGCAAGGGGCCGCCTTGCCGCTTTATATTAGGGAGGGAGGCGCCCGCGGCTGCACCCCAAGCTTTCTGGCGGAGACTCTGCTGCTGCGGACTGGGAGCTTCCTGTGGAGAAGACGGCGGAAGGTCGCCGCCGCAGTCGTGCTGCTGCAGGAGTGGCTTGGCTGAGCTGCCTTGGGCTGCTGGATGAGGCTGATGAGTGGCCGCTTCAGGCCACTTCCTCAGCTTTAGTGACTGAAGAGAAGAGGAGTTGGTGGTGCCACCAGTGACTTGGGGATCATCTTAGTTTATTTCTGAGTGTTAACACTCGGTGAGTTTTTTGGATATACAAAAAAACCCCCGAGGACTCTAATAAGATAGCTTTCTGGACATGGAAGTTTCTGACCTTTTCCATTTGATGTGGTAAGGAGTTGAGGGTGAGACAATCTTGATAATTTTTTGGTGGCTCTTATACTCTTCCCTATTATTTACCAATCCANAATTTGATGGTCACAGTTTTTGAAAAATTCCCTTATTTCTAAATATTCAGTTTTTTTCCTGGGGGATTGTTTGTCAAAGGGTAGGAATATTTTTACTATACATGGTCTCTGTTTTCAGATCACTTTACATTTTCATCACAACCATGCCAAAGTAAAAATCTTCACTGCATTGTTACTTTGGTGTACATTTCTTTAATAATTAATTACTGAGGTTTCTTTACTAATTATATTTCTTTTTCTGAATTGGCTTGTCATTTTTTAAAATTTATTTCTTAATTTTGAAAAATAAATTTCTGTGAGCTCTTTCGATTTTATAAATGTTAATTATTTTGATTTATACTTGGTCCTAATATTTCTCAATGTGATTTAATTTTTGTTTTGTTGTTTTATAAGTTTAACAATTTTAGCTTAGTCTCGACTTTATTTATTTTTGATGAACGCTTTCAAAGTTATTTAGAAGTTACTGTCCTAAAGGTAGTGTGATTCTCTGCTTATCATTATTCATACTGCTGTTTGGTCTCCTATCCGGTGGGATGGTTTCGTGTAGATGCCTGTATTCTACAATCATGGACTGATCAAGCTAGAGGGTAATTACCAGTTTCTATTTTTAATATTTAGAGGATCTCGTAAATAGTTATAGATGAGTGTAGATTTACAGATTGACAGTTTAGAATGTAGATGAAAATTATATTCAAGATCTTGTGAACACAATGAATCTAGCAGGTGAATTAAGAAATGCATTTAACTTCTGGTTTTATTTTTTTATTTTTATTTTTATTTTTATTATTATTTTTTTTTTTAGCTGAGCCATCCTGCTACCTATTGGTAGCTTAGCGGCTGCTCAGCTCGGCTGGCATCGAACCGCTGTTGCTCAGAGCTCAAACTCTTGAGCGAGCTCTTAACCAACTGAGCCACTCGGCCGGCCCTACACCTCCTTCATTTTTGAATCTGGCATTGAGTGATGGATGTCAGGAGTGAAAGGTTTTTGGTTTTTTTTTATATAGAATGGGCGTCTCAGAACTGGGAAGGGAGACTTCCGAAGCAGTGAATTTAACTTAACCTGAGAATGCAGTTATTCTCATTTTCTTTTAAAGAAGAGCAAATTGCACACCTGCCTTTTTTAAAGAATAAAAACAATATGTGTCGAAACTACATACTGATTTTAAGGTCTTAGAAAACAAGCATATAGTATTTCCATTACAGTGTTTATTGATATTTGTGGAAGAATTTCTTACGAATTGGAGGGTGAATTATCAAGTTTTGATAAATAATCCCATCTCTCAAAATAGAAAATGTTCATTTAAGTCTTAATTTTTTTTCTCCATTAGTACTTCTGAAATAAAATGGAAGTTTTTGAACACTGATGCTGTGTTTCTTGGCTGATGGAACATTTTTACTCTGACATATTTACAAATTTCAAAAGATTAGAAGCTTAGCTTTGGGGGTTTTAAAAATTTGTGGTGATTTTGTATTCTTTAAGCGCTTTCCAATATTTAAGATATTTTCAAGTTTCCTCTGAGGAAGATCATTTGAAGATGTCATTTGGATATTAGTGTTTTTAGGTTTTGGGGACAATTGCAATTTTGGGTTAATTATTAATATAATTTTTTAAACAACTAGACTTAGATATGTGATATATACTCAGAACACTTGTTGGAACATTCACATTATATATTTAGAAATGTGCACTTTACTTTTTAAAAAAATAATGGCTTTATTGAGATGTAATCCACATACCGTACAATTCACCCATTTAAAGTGTACAATTCATGGATTTTTACCACAATCAGTTTTAGAACATTTTCCTCACTCTAACAAGACCTTGGACCCATTAACAGTTACTCCATTTCTCCCCAACCACTTTCTGTCTCTATAGATTTGCCTATTCTGGACATTTTATATAAATGGAAGCATTTCACTCCTACATTTCATTTTTCTTTTCTGCAATATCTGTTGCTCATTTTGAAAAGTGATTTGGATATGTTTTCCTTAGACTTATCTAAAATGTTTGGTATTTAAACTGCAGGATATAGGAATGAATTAATGAATTTTTAACTGAACAAATGTATTTTTGAGTTAGTCTATGTAAAAAATCTAATTATGTGTTAAATTTTATCCAATGTTCTTCCCAACATAAAATAACAAATAATTAAAATTTGTAATATTTATACTTATCTAAATGAAATAAAAGATTGGCATTTTAACATTTTTATTATACAGTTTCAACTAGCTAATATATGTGATAAATACAAATATAAAATGTTTTAATTCTCTACAAAGCAGGTGGTTTACATGAATAGTTTGAGAGGTAATTAGTTGAATAGGGCATGAAAGGGTATTTGATTTTCCACAATTCTTTGATTTTAACATATTTTAAAACTTTTTATTTCCCAACAGCTTGCTATGGCATTGTTCAAGTACCCACTGGACCATGGTTTTGCAGGAAATGTGAATCTCAGGAGAGAGCAGCCAGAGTGGTAAGGAATGTTTATCGAAAACATTGAATACTTCACTGAGTAGCTTAGGATGCTACACACTCACGTTTCAGTTTGAAGAGTTGCCAGTCTTCTGTTCAAATATTGAATTTGGGTCAAATATTGACTTGCAATTTTAAACTGATTCTATAAAATTTGAAAAACAAATTGAACCACATAAGTATATGTTGATGGCTACTTTGAGCTTAGATAAAATATAAAGTTGTATTTGGGTTTTATTAGCCTTACCTACTTGGTTTAAAGGTTAAATTGGCCAATCATAGTAAGAATATAATGGCAGTAGGATATAAGGAAGTTAAACTGATAATTCTGCCAAGTTCTGTTTAATGAATAAAAAAAAAAACCACAAGAATTTAATGATTCATATTCTTTTTACTACATCTGCACATAAATGGTTTAACTTTGAACACTCAGTATTTTTAGACATTCAGTCCCTTTGGCAAAGCAACATAAAGATCTTTCTTTTTTACTTGACTGGCTACCTTCTTTCTGAACACTTTTGTAAACCTCCTGTAAGAATGAGGGAGGTATGTTTATTCTTTGTAGCCAAAAGCATTTTTCCAGTTGAACTTCTGGGACTATCAGGGAGAAATAAATTTAATCTTCATTAATCATATAAAAGCATTACCATTTGCAATGTGATAGTACCTTTTAGTGTTGACTAGAGAATTTGACAGAAGGTAGTCAACAAACATGTCAACTTCTCTACATGTATAGTAAAAATTGAATCTTTCATTTTTGCCTGGGCAATGGCTGAGTGAAATTCAGAACAATATTCTGTTGATATGTTTTGTTTGTGTGTGAGAATGCACTCTAGTAGAATTATAGCTCTTTTTCTAGTGTTAGAATAATGGGAATTAGCAAATGGAGGATGAAATCAATTATATAAATTTTAGAACTTGATGAGGTATGTAGAGGTATACTCTTTGTTTTTTGCCTCTTTGTAGCATGTTATGTTTTGGGATTGACGGATCACCAAGCAAAGGAAATTCTGCTTTAATTTATTAGTAAACACAGTTAAGGTGAGGCTATTCCAGGGGGTGTCACAGTAGATTCAGGGCCAGATAAAACTTAGAAAGCAGAAAGGTGGGTAATGAGAGAGGGAGGATACAGATGTTGTGAATGGGGAGTGGTAGAATGCCAGCATAATTTGCCTCAAATGCCACTTGTTGCATATTTTCCTTTATTCTCACTGAGGACATGGTCAACATATCAAGGTAAAGAATGTGGTTATGTTAAAAAGTATATTGGAGGACACATTTTATTTCAGCTTTATTTGGTGAGATGTGGGGGCAAGTAAAGGTTTTAAAGAAGAGGCATAACCTCTTCTAAATTACTGTAGTATAAATTGTAAAAGATAGGGTCCCTTGTAAGACAAAAACTTATTTCAAGCTTAAATAAGCAAAGAAAGGATATTTTATTATAAAGATACAGAAACTAAGAACCCGAACATGGAAATTATGCATGACTTAGAAAGGGAATTGAATTAGTCTTAATCTTACCGGCTTTTCTCTATGTCTGCTTCATTCTTTTCCTTTCTGCAGATTTATTCTGCTACTTCAACAATCAATAACTAACTTTTTTGACTGTGTACTGTCAGATTCTATGCTAAATGTTCAATACCCATCATCTTTAATTATTCTATCAAATCAACGAGGTAGATATTCTCTTATTCTCATTTTTTGGATAAGGACATCATAGTTTTAAGAGAAATGCATGTCTAGTTGGAGTCTGAGCTGTGATTAATCTCTCAACTACTGTTGCCTCCTGTGGTGAAAGATGGCCATACTTCAGCTCCTAATATTTTCTATCTCCTATCTCAAAAGACTAAATCTCAGTCTGAATCTCATGTTCCTTTGGGAAAAAAACAAAATAAAAAAATTCTGGCTTTGCTTGGATGAGATGCCTGGCTCTGGACCAGTTAGGCATGGCTAGACAATAGGGTTGAGTTGTTTAGACACAGTTAAGGTGATCTCTGGGTTTGGGATAGCTCACTTCTCAGAGAAGGGGGCATTATGAGCTGGTGATACCTTGACAGATACTGAAGAATAAAAATCCAGAACAATAAAGCAGCATTTTAAGACAAGTAGTTGGATAGTTTATAGAATGGATTTGAAAGGAGAGATTAGAAACTGAAAGACTTAGGATGTTATTACTATAAAAATGTGAGTAGAAAGGGAATAGAAAGGAAAGGAGGGAGTATTTTGAAGGATGACGTGACAAATGGATATTGGGTAAAGGAAGGGAAATAATCAAATATGATTCTGAGATGTCAAGGTTGATCGTTCTGGAATAATGATACCATTACTAGAGTAATGGTAATAGAGGAAATTGGAAGAGTAAGAAAATTTTTGTTTTGAGCATGTTGGTTTTGATGCTGCTAGAATTTTTCAGTGGCTATTTAGGATTAAAATAATGGAGTCAAGTTAAACCTGGAGCTACATAGAAGACTGGGAACCAAATATTTTTCATTAGAGAGAAGTGAAGATAGAACTATGGAGAATAGCCACATGTGGGAGAGTTAGAGAATAGGTTACCAAGGATGGGTAATGAACTGTCAGGAAAGGAGAACCTGCAGGTATAGTAGCAACACAGACAGTTGGTTTTTTAGGAAAGAATAGTTGATTGTGGCATTGCTGTCAAGGATGCTGGACTAAGAAAAGTTCTTGAGATAGCAACTGTAGTTTCCTGGTTAGCCGAACTTTCGTTATAGGGCATCAAAGTAGATTGTAGACTTACATTGAATGTTGAAAAAGTAAGGAAAGAGGAAAATAATAGGGATTGAGGGCAAATTTGCTTGGTTTTTAAGGGAAGCTCTTTGTACGTGGGCATTCATTGTTCAGAAAAACAATGCATTCATTGCATTATTCACCTTCAAGTGTGAATATGAATTTGCTGAAAATTTTTTATTGGACTTATACTATTTACTAATCATTATCATAGTGGTTAGATGTTAAAAAATGGATGACTATTTTTGTATTTAATGTGTATTTGTTCTTAATTACCACAGGCTGAATGAAGAGATTTATAGAAAGTTTATCTACTTAGATAATTTTAATGAGATACAGAAAGGATATTTTTATATTTTAAGTATTTTACTTCGAAAACATGTTGAGAGTGGATTGTGCAAGAAAATAAAATGGCCAAAAGCCCATTAAGAATTTGTATTATTTAGGTATTGTTAAATGAAAAACTATTCCTTTTCTACAGGGTGAGCTGCAGTTTTTTCCTACTGCTCTGCCTCTTTTTATTGCAGTTCTTCCTGGTTTCTTACAGGAGGAACTGCTGGATGGAATCAAAAGTGAGGTTTTAGGGATTGACCTAGGGTTGTATTATTTTATTTTAAAATTTTTGCTTAATGAAGACACAGTGCAAACAAATCACTATACGTCTGTAAAACCATATGAATTATTATATACTTAACTGTATCAATTATATTTATATTTACTTGTAATTAAAATTATATTTATATACATCTAGTTATCACAGATAGGTCTGAACAATATAGGGCATAAAATGAATATATATATATTCCCCATTCAGAATGAACAAATGTTACTTCATATTTGCTTCAGATCTTCCCTTCTACTTAAAAAGAATAACAAATTAAAAAATTAAGTTGGAGTACTTTCTGTACTCTTCCTCAGTACTCTGAGTCAACCATTATCCTTTAGTGTCTGTTGGGCCCTTCTATACATACATATATATGTATGTGTGTGTGTGTGTGTGTGTGTGTNTATATATATATATATATATATATATATATATATATATATATATATGTATATATATATATATTTCCAGTTTTACTGAGATAAAATTGGCATATGACATTATATTAGTTTAAAGTGTGCAACAATGATATATGTATATATTACAAAGTGATTACCACAATAATTTTAGTTAACATCCATCACCTCACATAGTTGCAAATATTTTTTCTTTTGATGAGAACTTTTATGATTTACTACTCCGTTAGCAACTTTCAAATACACAACACGGCATTGTTATAATTTTTATTTTTAAGATTTTATTGGGGAATTGGGAAAGGGGAATAGTGTTGGGGAATTGAGGAAGGGGAACAGCCAAGTTGTCCTTCAATCTTAGTTGTGGAGGGTGCAGCTAGCTCAGCTCCAAGTCCAGTTGCCATCCTGCCACCCATTGGCAGCTCACGCTGCTCAGCTCAAGGTGCTGTGTTCAATCTTAGTTGCAGGTGGGCGTAGCCCACCATCCCAGCGGGACTTGAACCAGCAACCTTGTTGTTAAGAGCACGCTCTGTCACTAGCTGAGCCATCCTGCCATTTGTTTGTTGGCAGCTCAGCTCAGGCACAGCTCACTGACCCATGTGGGAATCGAACCGGCAACCCTGTTGCTCAGAGTTTGCACTCTAACCAACTGAGCCACTTGGCTGGTCCATGGCATTGTTAATTATAGTTATCATGCAGCACATTACATCACCAGGACTTATAACTGGAAGTTGGTATTTTTTGACTACCTTCACCCATTTCCCCCAGCCACCACTTGCTGCCTCTGGTAACCACCAATAGGTTCTCTCTATGAGTTTGGTTTTCTTAGATTCCACAAATAAGTGAGATCATACAGCATTTGACTTCCTCTGTCATAATGCCCTCAAGGTCCATTTGTGTTGTGGCAAATGGCAGGATTTCCTTATTTTTTTTGTGGCTGAATAATATTCCATTGTGTGTGTGTGTGTGTGTGTGTGTGTGTGTGTGTGTGTGTGTGTGTGTACACACATACATACCACTGTTTATGTTGTAGTACTTAATACTACACATTTATATTCATAAGCACCATCTAGTATTGTGTTATTTTACATGAATGTACCATACTGTATATATGTTCTGCACTTAACGCTATAGCTACATTGATACATACTGATCTAGTTTATTCTTTTTATCTGCTTTTTAGTATTCTATTGTAGAGTGTACCACAATTTATTTAATTTCCTTATTGATTGTCTTTTAGGTTTCCAGTTTTTTTCAATCACAAATAGCACTGCAATGAACATCCTTATAATAAATATAAGGATGGTATTTTAGAAAATACAGTCTGAGAAACTATATTAATAGGCAAGTTTAATTTGTTTACATTTATAGTAATGACTGATATTTTTGGGCTTATTTCTAAAATTTTATTTTGTGTTACCTGTTTACCATACTTTTCCCCCCTCTCCTTTCTCCTTCAGTCGGAGTAATTGAGTGTTCTTTAAAAAAAAAATCCTGTGCTTATTTGGAGGTTATGTGTTCTATTTCTTTTTAGTGTTTGTCCTTAAAATTTTAACGTTCATACTTTATATTTTTCTAAAATTTCTGTACTCCTTTTGAAATCCAAAGTTAGGATCCCTTTTATTTCCTCTCTTTCCCTTGTAAAACCTGTTATGTGTTCTGTATTTTAATTCCACCTTGTTTTTAATCTTCCAAATTAGTTGTGTTAGTTTAATAACTAACTAAATTAGTTTAATAATCATCTATAATTTAGACTTAACATCACTGACTTTTTTTTTTTTTAATTTTTTTTTTTTCTTTTAGCTGAGCCATCCTGCCACCTTTTGGCAGCTCAACGCTGCTCAGTGGCCGCTCAGCTCAGGCTGGGAATCAAACCGCTGTTGCTCAGAGCTTGCACTCTTGAGTGAGCTCTTAACCAACTGAGCCACTCGGCTGGCCCTTGACATTTTTTTGTTCAACTCAGTGTTTTGTTCCCCTTGCTGCTTTGTGGGTTATTTTTGTCGTTTTGAAAATTTTTGGTAGCTTTTTTATTTATTTATTTTTTTAGGGTCTATGTCTAGTTAGTCATAAGTAAGCTATAGTAGTCTTTTTATGTCTAACAATATTGCTATTTTGACCTCTTGTATGCTAGTTTGAATTCTAGGATAATAGTTGTTTTCTTGTAACTAAAGATTTTATTCTAGCTTGTCTTCTTGGTGTCTATTTCTGCAAACAGGAAATCTGTAGACAGTCTCCTTATTCTGCTTGAGAGAGGTGATCTGCTTTTTCATTCTGAAGACTTAATGTTTTTCTTCCATTTTGGAAAATTTTCTGCTCTGTGTTTTCAAATATTATCACCTTCCCATTATATTTTTTTCCCCCTGGAACTGTTAACTTAGGTGTATGCTAGGGATTCCCATTTTTTTCTTCATATCTTTTAATTTTTTATATTTTCTGCCTTATCTCTGCATTACAGATAATCTCTTCAGCTCTGCCCTCAAATTTATGCTCATTGTTAATCTGTGTATTTATTTTTCTGCATGAATTATGTAGAATTTCTATTTGTTTTTATTTTTCAATTTGTTTATTTTTTATAGTATCTTGCTATTATTGCCGTAAGGATTATATTCTTTTCTTTATTATTTGAACATTTAAAACATACTTTAAAACTCCTCAGGGGTTTTGAAATTCTTTGGTTTGTTTTGTTTGTTAACTCTGGTGGTAGATGTCTTCATATGCTTTGTAATTTTTGACTGTGAGCTAATCTTCAGGAGTTGTCTTCCTTGAGATTCTTTTTCCTCTAACATGAGTTTGTGAAAATGTCATTGTGGGGAGTTTGCATTTGCTCTGCAACTGTTATGAATTGCCTTTGGCTGCTAGTAACAAAGACCATATTATAATGGCTTCTACAAATTAGGAATTTATAAATTCTTTTATTTAAAAGGCATTTTAAAGCTTTTAGGACAGCTCTATGAAGTTATTAGGGATCAGACTTCTGTCTTTCTACTGTACAAACCTTTGCACATGGTTTTCATTTTCAGGGTTGTCCCACAGCCTCATAGCATGCATGGCAGCTGGAACTCTAGTCATTGTGACTGCAGAAAGAAGGGGGAGGGTAAGATTAAAAGGGATTCACCTCCCAGCTGAGTTATGCTCTTAAACAAGTTTTCCTGGAAGCCCCACTCAACAATATATGCTTAATTTTACTGTCTCTTAATTGTTAGAGAGACTGCAAAATATAGGCCCGTTGATGAACTGACTAAAATTGGAATTCTCTTAGTAGGCAGGAAGGGGAAAATGAATTTGGGATGGTAACCAGCAGATTCTGTTGCAGTGTGTCCCATGAGGTTCATTCCTGCAGACCAGTTTTTTAAGTTTGTTTCTTGGCTTGGATTCCTGCCCCCTTTAGTTAGTGGATTTTGAGCCCCACACTCTCTCAGCTTAGGCTTGAGTGTCCTGTTTTTTCTAGAGTGATGCCTCTCCTCAGATCCAGAACAGGCATCTCCCTTGAGCGTAGCTTCTCTAGTCTTGGTGGGTTCAGGCTGCGTTTTTCTAGGACAGATTTTCTTTTGGTGGTGGGATAGGCCCTTACCAGCTCCTGGCCTTGTGCAGGGAGCCCAGTTAGAGCTCTTCTGCACATTCAGGGTCTATGCTGGTGCCATAGTCAACCCCAACCTCTAGGGTATGCAGTAGATCTGCTATCATCATTGACTGCCTCAGCTTTAACTAATGTTTATTGTGTTAGTTTTTAAGTGCTTTTAAAAAATTTCTGTCACCTGGAGATTGACCTTTATTTACATAATTAAAAATTGTTGTTAGATTTATTTATCTTTGACTTCTGAGTGCAAGAAGCCAGGATGGGGTTGATTTTATTTTTAATATATATAACTTTACTTGATTCTTTTTTTTTTTTAAAGATTTTTTTATTGGGGAATTGTGGGGATGGGAACAGTGCTGGGGAATTGGGGAATGGGAACAGACAAGTTGCTGTTGTTTTGTTCTTCAGTCTAGTTGTGGAGGACGTTGCTTCACTGGCCCAAGTTGGCACCATCATTGCGCTCTTCCCAGGCGAGGCAGATTAGTTGCCGGCTTCTGGACGGCCGCTCACGGCGGCTGCTGGCCGCTCACGCTGGCTGCTGGCTACACACACGGTAGCCCATGGCAACCCACTGCCACAGGGGCTGCAGCCTATGCCGTCGCCGGCGACTCACGGCAGCCCAGCTCCAGGTTGAGCTGTTGTTCAGCATCTTAGCTGTAGAGGGCAGTGTCACTGGCCCTTATGTGGGATCCGAACCGGGGCCCTCTGGCGTCCCAAGCCAGTTCTTAACCATCGCGCCACTCGCCGGCCCTGATTTTTTTTTTAATATCATATATAACTTTTTCCATTTTATTTCTGTACAGCTTTTTAGCTTGTATACTTTAAATAGAATGGCTTCAAAGTTAAACATTTGCTAACATTTTTTCTCACTGCTGATTTCATATCTAGTATTTGCTTTTAAAAAATCCAGTATAGCATCGTAAGTTCCTATAGCTTTGAGATTTTTGAAAAGTTAACAAATTTAGTGCTTAACTCCATAGATAAAACAGCAAGTAGCCAATTTCCCTTATCTCTCTTCTTGAATTCCTTTCTTTCCTATGATAAAAGCCTAGTACAACTTAGGTGCTTAACACTTGTTTCTTTCCTTTTCTAACCTGCCTACGTAACTAGTAAGAGAAATGAAAAAATAGGGGTACCTTGATGCATAGCCCAGCCCATGGTACCTCTTTATTCCACTTTTTGGTTAAGATTTAATTTTTATGTTTATCAAAAGTGATAAATGCACATAGTCAAAGTCAGGTAGTACCAAAATCTCTATCTAGTACTTTGCTGCTTGACTCTTGAACCCTTATGTCATTCCCCATAGGCACCCCCTTTTTGGAATGTGTAAGGAGCTATTTTTGACAAATCATTTTTATATGTTGCCTTTCAGTGTATCACAAATTTTGGTTAAATCAGTAGTGTTAAATAGTAATATTTACATTATTATAACTATTTAAATATTTTGTTAATTTCTGAGCCAAATGTACTGTGATTATTTTTACTATGATTATTTTCTTGTGTTAACTTTTGTTTTATTTTTCCTTTTTTATTTTAATTGGGGAACAGTGTGTTTTTCCAGGACCTATTAGCTCTAAGTCAAGTAGTTGTTTCATTGTAGTTGTGGAGGGCACAGCTCAGTGGCCCATGTGGGGATCGAACCTGTAACCTTGGTGTTATGAGCACTTTGCTCTAACCAACTGAGCTAACCAGCCATCCCGTTTTATTTTTCTTTTTGTCCTTTTAATTGTGTTGTATTTTCATTTTTTGGTGTTCTTTATTTGAGGCTAAATCTTTGTATACCCTTGAATCGCTTCTTCATGTAACTTTCCATTTGGTTAATGAAATCAGGTAGTCTGTAAATTCAGTTTTCCTTTACCTTTCCTTTCTTTCTCCCTCTCAGTCTCCTCACCCTCTCCTCTGTCTTTCTTCCTTCTCCCTCTTTCTCTCAAATCACCACTTCCTCCTCTTTCTCTTTCCTCCTCTCCCACCTCCTCTCTTCTTCCTGTCTTCTTTTCCCTAGTCTACCTCTTTTTCTACCTCTTCTCCCTCCTCTTCCACCCTTCCCTCTTCTTTCTTTCTGTTTTAGACCAGTAGGCCTTCCTCTGGGTACCATCTCCCTGCTGCCACCTGGGCTGGTTTCTCTTTAAGCCTGCAGCTTCCCTTCACTATTATCTTGGGAGTTTCTTCCTGCTTATTTTGGATTTCCTGTTTTCTAACCCCTCACTCCCCCATTTCTTCATCTTTAGTGGTTTATTTACTTGTTTTGGTGGGCATATTGAACAGCTTCATAGGAAAAGGTGTGTGAGAAGTAAATTTTTAAAGATTTTGCGTGTTTGATAAAATCGGTAGCTTTACCATCTTACTTGATTGATAGTTTAGCTGAATAGAATTCTTGGTTGGTAATCATTTCCCTTCAGAATTTGAAGGTATTTCTCCATTGCTTTTTAGCTTCAGTGTTTCTATTAAGTCCCATGAAGTTCTGATTTCTAATCCTTTGTATGTGATTGTTCTCTGGATTTAGTATTTTTTCTTTATCCGTATTATTTGTGATGTTTTTCATGGTAGTGTGCTTTCCCTCACTCATTGTACTGGACACAGAGTGGCCCTTTTGACTTAGTGAATCATGTTGAAGAACACAAGTTCAGCTAATAGAAAATTTTTAAAATTATTTCTTTGGTAATGTCCTCAGTTCTGTTGTCATTCTTTGCTTTTTCTGTATGTTTTTTTATTTGGATGTTGGACCTTTTGAACTAATCTTCTGATTTTTTTATATTTGTGTTTATTTACTTTTGTTCTGTTTTCTGAGGCAGTTCCTTACTTTATCTTCCAACCCTTAACTTAAACTTCTAAATTCTACTACACTTTTAATTTCCAAGGGCTCTTTCATACTCTGAATGCTCCTCATTTTTTATCTTCTGTGGTGTCTTGGATTCTGTATCTTCTCTTAACTCTGTGGGTTTATTAATCAGAGGGTTTTTGTTTTGTTTCAATATTCTGAAGTTTTCTTCTGCTCCTGGGACTCTTTTCCTCAGTTTCTTTGTAGTGTTTGTTTTGGCCTGTGTTGTTGAAGACTTTGCTTAAAAATCTGGTTACCCTTAGCTATGAAGCTCCTAATGAGTTGATTGGAAGCTCTGTGTGTGTGCAGGGATTGTTGGCTGATTGGCTTCATTATAGGTGATCTAGCTGGGTTCTTTTATTAGGAGATCACCAACTGGTTAGTTTATTCAGAAAAAAATCCTCTAGTCATCTATTTCGGACTTACCAACCTGGTTACCAGTATTTTTGAGGCAGATGACTGCTGTAATTTCACTATTTAGAATTAGATTTTCAGTTAAATTTTTTTTTATTTTTTTTCTTCAGTATGGTACCCCTTTCCTCAGCCCTGCCTGATGGCTCCAAGTCCAAATTTCCTTGTTTACCCTTTCTGCAGTTTTCTAAGGTGGGGGAGAGACAGGTATCTGGTAATGTGTAGTAGAGAAGGAGATTGGGAGGGGGCGGTGTTGATTGTTTTTCAGATTATACCCATTTCCTCCTGTTTTTAGCTTCACCTGAACCCATCCCTCCCACATAAATATACCACCACTGTGCGTGTGCAGCTCCCTGCCCCCAGTGCCTGATCCTAAAGGTCTCCCAGTTTCTGGTGCTACGTGGTCTCAGATACATTGCTTTTGGGCTTGTCTTACTGTAGCAACCTTTTCTTTCTTTTTTTTTTTTTTTAAAAGATTTTTTATTGGTGAATTGGGGGGATGGGAACAG
>NW_017731784.1:760438-769693 GCF_001890085.2 Hipposideros armiger
GCAGCCCAGCTCCAGGTTGAGCTGTTGTTCAGCATCTTAGCTGTGGAGGGCAGTGTCACTGGCCCTCATATGTGGGATCCAAACCGGGGCCCTTTGGCATCCCAAGCGAGTTCTTAACCATCGCGCCACTCGGCCGGCCCTGTAGCAACCTTTTCTGATCTAAGCCATTTACTACCTATCTCCTTTCTAGCTTCCAAAACTTTATAGTTGTCTTCCCGTATGTTCTTTTTGTCTTTGTGGCTTTATGCTCTTTTATCTCATTTAGTGGAATTGTAGGAAGGAGAGGATGTAGTTTTTAAGTAGAATTAAGTACCTGTGCTTGTGATGTACTCTTTTCCCATTTCTCCCAGGATCTTGTTTTATCTTTTAGTCTGTCTTTTTTTACTTGATTTTTTTCTACCTCTCAGCTCACAGATGTTTGAATCTTGCCATAGATTCTACTTTCTCTTTACGTTTTTCACCTTTTTGCTTCTCTCCTTTCACTTCCCGGAAGAATAAAACCATAGTTGATATCTCTGCTTTTTCAACTGTCTGCTGTAGACCAGCCTCTTAGTTGTGATTAATGATTGAAATATAACTTAGTTTTCATTTTAAATAATAGCATATGAAATCTGCATTTGCTGTAACACTCTGGTCATGGACACTGTCCGTGTTGTCTTTCAGTGACTATCATATAAAGATCCATGTACAAGAAATTCTTTTAATAATTTAGCATCAGGAAAATTGCCTCCCTTGCAGATCCATTATATTTCCTCCTTTTTCATAGCTCTGTGACACACATTCTGTTTTTCTTTTAGTTCCGTCTACCAGGCAGCCCAGAACCAAATCTGGTCTTTAGTTAACATCAGTTTTATTAATCTGATTATTAGTATATTTGTTTCCTCCTCCTCTTCCTGTGGGGTTTAGAACTTCACCTCTTATCTCTGTTTCTCTGCGTGTTGATTTCATTCTCTCATACTACAGACTCTCTACTTCATGAGGCTGGAACCATGACTGCTGGCAGCTCTTGGCTCTCATCTTCCCAGCCCCTTCTACCAGAAGAAGGGGCTCTCTTGAAGAATCCTGGGAAGGACTCTGATTGACCTGTCTTGGATGATGTACCCACCATCCCTGTGGCTGGAGTGGGGAGGGTACTGTGAATGGCAACCCTCACTAGAACTACATAGTTGGAGTCAGGGGTAAGAGAGTTTCCCTAAATCAGGGGGATGTCCCTCATATTGGTTTTCAATGTTCATTTTTCTATTCTTTTATTGTTATAATGCAGGTCCTTTATTTGTAGGCTGCCTCAGATCCTTTTCTGAAAAAATTTTAGGTGTAAGTAAGTACATAAAATATCACAAACTTGTATTCATTCACCTTTCATACCATTACATTTGGCTGTTTAGTCTACCACTCTATTGAATTTGTTAACTTCAAATGGCCACGTCTAAAATTTTTTCAGTTTTTATTCTACTTGATCTACTTTCAGCATTTAAAACTGTGATCACTTCATCTTTCTTGCAACTCTCTCTCATGACTTCTGGGAAACCTCTTCTCTTATTTCTTTAAACATTGCCTTTTGGATTCCTGTTTGGCATTACTACCCTACTTCTTTAAAATTGAAGTTTCATGATTGCTTTTCTGGCCTGTTTGACTATCTCACCTGAGGTAAACTTATGCATGCTTATGGGTGCCTCTAGGCATCAGTATCACCTGAACAGTTTTTTCTAGCCCTTAGATCCATATTTGCAATTGCCTTCTGGATATCTATCTCTATCTAGGTATTGTAGGCATTTTAAATTGAATCTACTTCTCTAGTTGCTGACATAATCTAAGCTCTACTTTTTGGCTACATTATTATAACAGTTTAAATTACTTCATTTTTGATAAGGTGATATATTAATATGGTGCAAAAAATGTAAAAAGATATACAGTGAAAATTCTTCCTCTTAAATCTCTCTTATTTGCCCAGTTTTGCTTCCCAAATTCCCATTGTTATTTGTTTCTCACTCATTTTCCTAGTTTATGTATGTACATACTTTGTACATATGCAGACTCTTATTTTTTTCTACAACAGGGTAGCACGTACTTACTCATATAGTGAATTTCTCCCTTATCTTCTCTCCTTTTTAGTATAGTCTCCCTCTGTTTCAAGATTATCTTCTGCAAAGCAAATATGATTGTTGTGTCCCAATTTCCTATAGTGTTTTTTTTCCTTCTGCAAAGAAATAAAATTTTGTTTTATTTTTCTCTCATCCTGTTTTTTCATTAAAAACGTTTTTTTATTTTTCAACAGTTGACATTCAGTATTATTTTATATCAGTACAGATGTACAGCATTGTGGTTAGACATTTATATAATTTATGACGTGATCCCCCAATAAGTCTAGTTGTTCACCTGGTACCATACATAGTTATATTGGGTCGTCGAGAAAGTCATGATGCAATTTTGCATTGAAAAACAGAAAAATACGTCATGACTTCCCCAACAACCCAGTAATATGATTGACTATATTCTCTGTGCTATACTATAGTCACTAGTCACATCCCCATGACTATTTTGTAACTACCAATTTGTACTTCTTAATCCCTTCAGTATTTTCACCCAGTCTCCCAACCCCCTCCCATCTGGCAACCATCAGTTTGTTCTCTGTATCTATGAATTTGTTTCTGTTTTGTTTGTTTATTTGTTCTTTAGATTCCACATAAAAGTGGGATCAAATGGTATTTGTTTTTCTCTGATTTATTTCATTTAGCATAATACTCACTAGGCCCACCCATGTTACTGCAAATGGTGAGATTTCATTCTTTTTTTATGGCCAAGTAATAACCCATTGTATATATATACCACATCTTTATTTCTGTAGTGTTTCATAATTATTGGTGCAGGGGAAATTTTTTTCAGGTCCACAGTATTTTCATTAAAAGTGTTGTATTTCACCCTTATACATTTAATTTTTGAACAGAGTATGACTGAGTAACATTACCGCCCCCCGCAACCCAACACTATATAAAAAATCTAGTTCTGTTGTTAGTCAGTAGGGTCAGAAATTTATGGTAGTATTGCTCTAGAGCCAAATAGAAATTACAGCTGCCCTAACGTGATGTACATTCATCTTATTATATCTATCTATCCCTATCCCTTCTATTTTCACTTTCCCCACTCCATCTTCTACATTGCTCTTAACAGGCTAATAACCCTAAAAGATTACTTTCTACATGCTGCTCTCCAGAGATGATTCTCTTCAGTGCTATGCTATCCTTCAGATTATAGTTCAAGCAAGTAACCAGAAGTGTTAAGACATATGCATATATGAATGTCTTCATCTTGATGTTATAAGAATAGGAGGAAAGTAGCATCAATGTGGTGAGATTAGGAAGTATCTCATCAGTTGTAAGGACACTGTTCTTTCATGGTTGGATCTTTTCTGAGGTTTATTAGTTTTTGCCATTGTATGTATATGTTTTAACCCCCTTGTTCTTACATTATTCCGTTTTTGTTTCTTTTAAAGTTAAGATGGAGATATTTAGATGAGCTGTATCTCTGTTCAGGAAAGTTTCATTTTACTTAGACTTTCCAGAAGATTTTTGTTTTAATCTTCTTTGGTAACACATGATTAATATTTATGGATGTTTTACTGCTTTTGGTAACTCCTTTTGTTGGGGAAGTGCTGAGTTTTCTCTCCCAAACTATCCATCCTTTGGTCTTCTTATATATGCCAAAGTATGTTTCTTTTGTCATTTGTACAAATAACCATATATTAGAGGCTATAAAAGGAATAATATTTTTTTATTCATATCCAAAGACTCCTAATTTCTTTGGACTAACCTGTGCATTTTAATTTACTCCTTTGTGTGTGTGTATGATTTTCTTACTTTTGTCAAATATATGATTCAAAGAAAAGAGGTATACCCAATATATGGACAATTAAAACAAAATAATAAAATGAATATCTACATACTTAACCAACCAAGCTTAGTATATAGATTGTTGTTCATACCTTGTTGTGCCTCTCTTTGATTGCATTTCACTCTTCCCCTGAAGGAAACAGTTTTGTGAATTCTGTATTAATTGTTTTTGGTTTTCTTCGGTTTTATTTCTAGACATTATATTATTTAGTTGTGGCTGTTTTGAACTTCATGTAAATAGAATAATGCTCTATTGATTTCTTTTGATTCACAGTATATTTTTGAGATTCATCTATTTGATGCATGTAGCCATAATTTATCATTTTCATTATTGTATAATATTTCAGCATGTGAGTTACACCACTATCCAGTCTGCTGTTGTTGGATGTGTAGATTTTTGTCAGTGTTTTGCAAATACGAACAATTACTGTCATGAATATTCTTGTACATGTGCAACAATTTCTCTAGTTTACTACTCTTCCAGCTGCAGGCGATGCTCCAAAAAGGGTCATAAAGTCAATTTAGTGGGGAGCAACCAGCATTAAAAAATGAAATAGAACAAGAAACAATTCACAGTGTTTTTTCAGTATCCTGTGTATGTCTACAGGGTTGCAATATAAGACATTTTTTAGAGTGGTTCATGGTCTAAAGTTAGACACAATTCAAGGGTATATACTTAGCAGTAGAGTTCCTGGGTAGTCAGGAAGGCCAGTCTATTTTCAGAAGTGGTTATTTCACTTCCCTTTCCCACCAGTGAATGGCTTCTTTGTTCTACATCCTTACTTACCTGGTGCCTAGTATGTCAATCTTTTTACTTTAGTCATTTTGGTAGTTGTGTGGGTGTATGTCATTGTGGTTTTTACTTTGTAATTCTCTGATTACTAATGATGGTGAGCTCCTTTTTCTATATTTATAGGCCATTTGGATTTTCTCACTTGTGACTTGGAGATGGCTTCTCTATGTTAGTGGTTCATTTTTTTATTTTAATGAAAAGTTCTTAATTTCATTGTAGTCAAAATATTCAGTTTTTCTTTTTTTCTCTTTTGTGGTTAGTGCTTTTTGTGACCTATTAAAGAAATCTTTCCTAACTTGAGGTCATGAAATTATTCTCCTATATAATCTTCTAAATTAATTTTTTCCCTGCTTTTCACATTTAGGTCTATAACCAACCCATCTGGATTTTTTTTTGTAATTGGTGTAAAATAGGAAACACATATTTATTTTATACATATTATTTACTTTATAAATATTATATGTAATATGTTACATATTAAATAGAAACATTCAGTTTTAACACCACTCTTTTCTGTACAATGGCACTATGTCATAAATCAGCAGTGCTTACATATGAGATTGGTTTCTGGATGTTCTGTTCTTTTGATTTGTCTTATCTTTGTGCCAATGCCAGTTTTAAAATTACTCTAGCTTATAAGTCTGGACATGAAATATTAGATAAAATTAGTCCTTTACTCTTGTCTGTCTGTCTGTCTCTCTCTCTCTCTCTCTCTCTCTCTCTCTCTCTCTCTCTTTCTCGTATCTTGCCTCTATTGCTCTTTGCATTTGATAACCATTTAGAATTCTACAAAGAATCCTTTTAGTGTTTTGATTGGCTTTGCATTGATTCTATAAATCAACTTGAGACTTTTTTGCAGTTTGAATTTTTCCATCTATGAACATGATACTCTGCAAGTATTAGGTTTTCTTTTAAAAAAGAAACATAAAATTTACCATTTTAACCTTTTTTGAGTATGCAGTCCAGTGGCATTAAATATTGGATTGTCGGAAAAGTCATGACACATTTTTGCAATGAAAAAAACATGGAAAAAATAACGTCATGACTTACCCGACAATCCACTACATTCACAATGATGTGTAACCATCACTATTATCTATATACAGAACTTAAAATTATTTAAAAAATATGTTGACATACAATATTATATTAGTTTCAGGTGTGCAACATAGTGATTAGACATTTATGTCCCTTACGAAGTGATCACCCTGACAAGTCTAGTACCTATCTAACACCAGTTGTAGTTATTACAATACTGTTGACTATATTTCCTATGCTGTAGTTTGCATCCCCGTGAGTAATTTTATTACTGGCAGTTTGTACTTAAACCCCTTCGCTTTTTCCCCGTACTCTCCTCTTCCCCCCAATCTGGCAGCCATCAGTTCTCCATATCTATGAGTTTGTTTTTGTTTTTTATTTTGTTTTTAGATTCTACATATAAGTGAAATCATATGGTATTTGTCTTTCTGTGTCTATTTCACTTAGTGTAATACCCTCTAGGTCCATCCATGTTGTTGCAAATGACAATATTTCATTCTTTTTTATGGCTGAGATTCCACTGTATGTATGTACCACATCTTTTTTTTATCCATTTGTTTGTTGATGGACATCTAGGTTGGTTCCATATCTTGGCTATTGTAAATAATGTTGCAGGGAATATAGGGGTGCATATATCTTTTCAAATTAGTGTTTTCAATTTCTGCGGAGATAAGTATGCAGAAGTGGAATTGCTGGGCTATATGGTAATTCTGTTTTTAATTTTTTGAGGAATCATCAAACTATTTTCCATAGTTGCTGCACCAGTTTACAAACTCACTAACAGTGCACAACGGTTCCTCTTTTTTCACATTCTCGCCAATATTTATTCTTTGTTGTCTTTTTGATAATAGCCGTTCTGACAGGTATGAGTTGATATTTCATTGTGGTTTTGATATGCATTATCCTGATGAATAGTGATTTTGAACATCTTTTTATGTGTCTATTGGCCTTCTGTATTTCTTCTTTGGAGAAATGTCTATTCAGGTCCTCTACCCATTTTTTAATCAGATAGTTTTTTTTCTTTTTTAAAATTTTTTTGTTTTTTAAAGATTTTATTGGGGAATTGGGGGAGGGAACAGCGTTGGGGAATCGGGGAAGGGGAACAGACAACTTGCTGTCCTTTGGTTCTTCAGTCTAGTTGTGGAGGATGTTGCTTCACTGGCCCAGTGGTCATTGCGCTCTTCCCAGCTGAGGCAGATCGGTTGCTGGCCATTGGACGGCCGCTCACGGCAGCTCAAGGCAGCTCTCGCTGGCTGCCGGCCACTCACGGTAGCTTATGGCAGCCCACTGCAGCCTCACTGCAGCCTACACAGTCGGCTGGCGACTCACGGCAGCCCAGCTCCAGGTTGAGCTGTTGTTCACCATCTTAGCTGTAGAGGGCAGTGTCACTGGCCCTAATGTGGGATCCGAACCGGGGTCCTGCTGCTCAGAGCTTGCGCTTCCAAGCCAACTCTTAACCAACTGAGCCACTCGACCGGCCCCTCAGATAGTTTTTTTGATGTTGAGTTGTATGAATTCTTTATCTATTTTAGACATTAATGCCTTATTGGACATATTATCCAGAACTTTTCAGAATCCCAAACAGAAACTCTGTACCTGTTAAATAATAACTCCCCATTCCACCCTTCCCTAGCTGACTGATTCTGCTTTCTTTATTTAAATTTATTGGGTTAACATTGGTTAATTATGTAAGTTGCATGTGTACAATTCTGTAATAACATCATCTGTATATTGCATGTGTGCTCACCACTTAAAGTCTAGTCTGCTTCCATCTTGACTTTCTTCATTCTCCCCCCACTCTTCCTACTTTCTGTCTTTATGAATTAGTCTACTGTAGATATCTGATGTAAGTGGGATCATATAATATTGGTTCTTTGTATGTAGCTTATTTTACTTAGTTTAATGTTTCGTATGTTCATATTTACTGCCTTTTTATGGCAGATATACCACATTTTGTTTATCCATTCATCTGTTGGTGGATGGACACTTGGGTTGTTTCTTCATTTTGACCATTGTGAATAGTGCTGCTGTGAACATTGGTGTACAGATATCTTTTTTAGTCCCTCTTTAGTTTTTTGGGGGATGTATGTAAAGTGGAATTGCTGGATCACATGGTTATCATGTGTTCAACTTTGAGGAATGGCCAAAATGTTTTTCACAGAGGTGGCACTATTTTACATTCCTACCAGCAGTGCATGAGGATTTCAATTTCTCCACATCTTTTCCAACTCTTCTTTTTTTTTTTTTTATTATAGCCATGCCAGTGATGTGAAGTGGCATTTCCTTGTGGTTTTGATTTGTATTTCTGTAATGAATAGTGATGCCGAGCATCTTTTCATGTGCTTTTAGGCCATTTGTAAATCATCTTTGGAGAAATGCCCTTTGAGTCATTTACCTATTTTGTAATTGGGTTGTCTTTATGTGGTTGAATTGTACTAGTTCTTTATCTAGTTCTGGGTTTGAACTCTTAGTAAATATATGATTTGCATATTTTTTTTTTGTATTCTGCAGGTTGTGTTTTTACTTTCAGATGCACAAAGTTTTAATTTTTATGAAGTTCAGTTAACTATTTTTGGTTTTTGTTGTCTGTGCTTTTGGTGTCATATTCAAGAAATCATTGCCAAATCCAGGGTCACAAAGACTTCTCCTATTTTTATTTTATTTATTTTTTAAGATTTTTATTGGGGAATTGGGGGATGGGAACAGTGCTAGGAAATTGGGGGAAGGGGAACAGACAAGTTGCTGTCCTTTTGTTCTTCAGTCTAGTTGTGGAGGACGTTGCTTCATTGGCCCAAGTTGGCACCATCATTGCGCTCTTCCCGGGAGAGGCAGATCAGTCGCTGGCTTCTGGACGGCTGCTGGCTGCTCACGCTGGCTGCTGGCTACACACGGTAGCCCATGGCAACCCACTGCAGCAGGGGCTGCAGCCTACACCGTTGCAGGCGACTCTCAGCAGCCCAGCTCCAGGTTGAGCTGTTGTTCAGCATCTTAGCTGTGGAGGGCAGTGTCACTGGCCCTCATGTGGGATCCGAACCGGGGCTCTCTAGCATCCCAAGCCAGTTCTTAACCATCGCGCCACTCGGCCGGCCCGACTTCCCCTATTTTTAAAAGTGTTTAAGTTTTAGCCCTTACGTTTTAGGTCCTGGATATATTTTGAGTTAATTTTTGTATGTGGTGTAAATAAGGTAAGGGTCCAACTTCATTGTTTTGCATGTGGATATCCAATTTTCACAGCACCATTTATTGAAAAAATGGTCCTTTCCCTATTGAATGGTTTGACTCCCTTGTCAAAAATCATTTGACCATATATACAAGGATTTATTTCTGCACTCTATTTTTCTTTTTTTTTAAGATTTTTTTTATTGGGGAATTGGGGGATAGGAACAGTGCTGGGGAATTGGGGGAAGGGGAACAGACAAGTTGCTGTTGTTTTGTTCTTCAGTCTAGTTGTAGAGGACGTTGCTTCACTGGCCCAAGTTGGCACCATCATCGCGCTCTTCTCTGGCGAGGCAGATCAGTCGCCGGCTTCTGGACGGC
>NW_017731784.1:769855-778378 GCF_001890085.2 Hipposideros armiger
ATCTTAGCTGTAGAGGGCAGTGTCACTGGCCCTCATATGTGGGATCCGAACCGGGGCCCTCTGGCATCCCAAGCGAGTTCTTAACCGTCGCGCCACTCGGCCGGCCCTCTGCACTCTATTTTTCTTCCATTGCTCTCCATGATTGTCTTTATGCCAGTTAACACACCATTTTGACTACTGTAGCTATTTAGTAAGTTTTGAAATCAGGAAGTGTGAATCCTCCAACTTTGTTCTTTGTTTTCAAGATTGTTTTGGTTATTCAGGGTTCCTTGAATTTTAGGAGGTTAGTGGACATTTGGTCCTGTCCAAAGTATCCATGAACATGTTTGGTCCATGCCAGAGGTCCTTGATATTTTTGTCTTGTCAAAAACATTCACACTTAGAAAAGTCCCTTTGTTAAGATAGCCTATAATGTTTATTTATACTTCTGTTTTACAGGATTAATTGATAAAAAATACTTTATTGTCATGTTTTATTGGTCCAATAACTGTGCCGTGACTGTATTGCCAATAATAACTCTTTTTTTCTTCTGTGCCTAGCTGGTAATGGCACACATATAGTTGGGTAGATGAGTCGGCATGGGCCAAATGTCTCCATGGATGTTTTGGTTTAGGACCAAATATCAAGGACTTTTTGGTGTGGACCAAATATCTCCGTGGACGTTTTGGACAGGACCAAATGCCCTGCAAGGATTTTAGGAATGCATTTTTCTATTTCTGCATAAAATGTTGGGATTTTTGGTAGGGATTGCATTGAATCTGTAGATCACTTTCTATAGTAGTGACATCTTAACAGCATGTTTTCAAGTCCATGAACACAGGTGTCTTTACGTTTATTTGTGTTGTTTATAATTCCTTTCAGCAGCATTTTGCAGTTTTCAGTGTACAAGTTCTTTGCCTCCTTGGATAAGCTTATTCCTAAGTTTTTCTTATTTGATGCTATTACAAATGCAATTGTTTTCTTAATTTTCTTTTTGCATTATTCATTTACAATATTATGTCTTTTATTTTGAGTCAAATGTAGAGTCACATGCAGATGTAAAAAATAATACAAAGCGATCTTGCATACCATTTACCTAGTTTCCCCAATACTAATATCTTGAAGTATTATTGGACAATATTATCACCAGGATATTGAAATTGATACCGTTAACAAACAGAATAATTCCATCATCACAAGGATCCTTCATGGTGCTCAGGATGCTCAGTCTTTGGTAACCACTAATGTATTCTCTAGTTCTGTGATTGTATTATTTCAAGGTCATCATATAAATGATGTCATAGAACATATAACTTTTTGGATTGGTTTTTTTCACTTAACACAGTTCTCTGAATATTCATCCAGGTCGTTGAATGTATCAGTGGTTTGTTCCTTTTTACTGCTGAGTATTCTATGGTATAGGTTTACCACAGTTTAACCATTCATCTGCTGAAAGTTAACATTAGATACTTCCAGTTGGGGGTTATGAATAAAGCTGTTAAAAGCATTCATGTACAAATTTTTGTGTGAACTTAGGTCTTCATTTCTCTGGAATGAATGTCCATTTGTACAGTTGTTGAAGTCCAGTTACAATTTTTTTTCCTTTTATGGGTGATGCTTTTGTTTTAAAATCCTAATAACTCTTTTCTGTTTTGAAAATCCATTTTATTTTATTTTATTTATTTATTTATTTATTTTTTAGCTGAGCCATCCTGCCACGTGTTGGCAGCTCAGCAGCAGCTCAGCTCGGGCTGGGAATCAAACCGGTGACCATGTTGCTCAGAGCTCGCGCTCTTGAGCGAGCTCTTAACCAACTGAGCCATTCGGCTGGCCCCTCTTTTTTTTTTAAGATTTTTATTGGGGAATTAAGGGGATGGGAACAGTGCTGGGGATTTGGGAGGAAGGGGAACAGACAAGTAGCTGTCATTTTGTTTTTCAGTGTAGTTGTGGAGGACGTTGCTTCACTGGCCTAAGTTGGCACCATCATTGCACTCTTCCCGGGCGAGGCAGATCAGTCGCTGGCTTCTGGACAGACGGCCGCTCACAGTGGCTGCTGGCTGCACATGGTAGCCCATGGCAACCGACTGCAGCAGGGGCTGCAGCCTATGCTGTCGCCGTTGCCTCACGGCAGCCCAGCTCCAGGTGGAGCTGTTGTTCAGCATCTTAGCTGTAGAGGGCAGTGTCACTTGCCCTCATATGTGGGACCGGAACCGGGGCCCTCTGGCATCCCAAGCCAGCTCTTAACCATCGCGCCACTCGGCTGGCCCTCGCCCCTTTTTCTTTTAATGGAGGTGCTTTTAATTTTATTTTATTGGGGAACAGTGTGTTTTTTCCAGTACCCATCAGCTCCAAGTCAAATTGTTGTCCTTCAACTTGGACGACTTGTAGTTGTGGAGGGCGCAGCTCAGCTCCAAGTCCAGTCTCCGTTTTCAACAGTTGTGGGGAGAGTGCAGCCCACCATCCCATGTGGGAATCAAACCAGCAACCTTGTTGTTCAGAGCATGCTCTCTAACCATCTGAGCCATCCAGCTGTCCCAAAATCTAATAACTCTTTACCTAACCCTAAATTACCCCAAATTTTCTTTGTTTTCCTTTAAAAGTTTTATGCTTTACATTTAGATTTGTGATCCACTTTGAGATAACTTTTATATAAGGTGTGAGACTCAGGTTGAAGTTTTTTTTTGCCTATGGATGTCTAGATGCTCCAATACCATTTCTTGAAAAATTGCTCTTGCACTTTTGTACAGCTGGGCATCTTTGTTTGAGTTTTCTCTGGGTTTTCTGTTCTATTTCATTTATATATGTGTGTATCTCTCTGGCAGTACCACACTGTCTTAATTATAGCTATATAATAACTCTTGAAATTAAGTAGATTTATTTTTCAAAATCATTTTGGTTATCTAGTTTCTCTGTGTTATTGGTTTAAAAAAAATATATATATTTTAGAATAACCTGTCTGTATCTATCCAAAACTCTTGCTAGGATTTTGATAGGAATGCCATTAAACACGAAAACCTATCAGTTTGTGGAGAATTGACTTCTTTACTATGTTGAGTCTTCCAATCCTTGAACATGCTATGTGTTTCCATTTATTTAGCTCTTTTTTTATTTCTTTTGTCATTTTGGTGTAGTTTCCAGCCTACCAGTCCTGTACATATTTTATGGACAATATCTAAGTATTGAATTTTTGGGAAGCAATTGTAAATAGTACTTTATGTGTTTTTTTCTTTTTTTAAATAATTGTTTTATTTTTCAATTACAATTTACATACAGTGAGTATTGTATGTTTAATTTTGGTGCCCAAGTATTTATTGGTAATGATTCTTATATTTACCTTGCATCTTGTGACCTTGCTGAATTCACTTATTAGTTCTAGGGTTTTGTTATAGGTTCCTTGGGATTTTTGATGCAAATAATTGTGTCATCTGCAAATAGGATTTTTTTATTTCTTCTCCTTTTGTCTGCCCTTTATGCTTTAATGGTTCTGACTAGAAATTTCAGCACCATTTTGATTAAGATTGATGAGAATGAACATACTTGTCTTGTTTTTGACCTTAGGGGGAAAATATTCACTCAGTGATTGAAAACTTTTAAGTAGGATGTTAGCTGTAGGTTTTTTGTCGATGTTCTGTATGAACTTGAGGAAGTTTACCTGTATTCTAGTCTTATTTTTCTTAGCTTTTTAAAAATTATCATGATTGGGTGCTGAATTTTGTCAAGTAGTTTTGGTACATCAATTTATCTATGTAATTTTTTTCTTTAGCCTGTCAAGATAGTAGATTACATTAATTGATTTTGAGTATTTAACCTGCCTTAGAGTAAGCACCACTTGATTGTTGCAAACAATCTTTTTATAAAGGGATTCTGTTCATGTTTTGCTAATGATTTTTGTATCTATTCATGAGAGATGTTGGCTGGTAGTTTTCTCTTTTCATTCTCGGTTTGTCTGGTTTTGGTATTGGAGTAATACTGGCTTCATAAAATGAGTTGGGAAATACTACGTTCTTTTCTATTGTCTGGATAGATTGCATAAAACTGCTGGTGTTAACTCTTCTTCAAGCGATTGGTACAGTTCTCCAGCAAAACTATCTGGGCCTTCATATTTCTTTTTTGGTATTTTTAAAAATGTAACTTAAAATTTTAAAACAGTTTTAGGGCTATTCAAATGATCAGTTTCATAATTGATGAGTTAGAGTATTTTTGATTTTTGAGGAAGGGTTCCATTTTGTTTAAGCTGTCAAATTTATGCGTAGGAAGTTAGTGGTAGCATTACCTTATTATTTTGATGTCTGCAGGATCTGTAGTGATATCTCGTTTCATTCCTGACACTGGTAATTTTTCTCTTCCTTTTTTTTTTGTTGTCAATGTTGCTAGAGGCTTATCAATTTTATTGATCTTTTCAAAGAACTAGCGCCTTGTTTTGTTGAGTTTTCATTTTTTTTTTTATTTTAAATTTCATTGATTTCTGCTCTTATATTTTTTCCTTCCTTCTTGCTTTTGTCTTTTATTCTTTTTTTTGGTTTCTGAGGTGGAAGTTTAGATTGTTGATTTGAAACTTTTCTTCTTTTCTATACATTTTTATAAATTTTCCTCTTATCACTGTTTTAGCTCTGCCCCACAAACTTTGGTATGTTGTATTTTCATTTTCATTCAGTTCAATATATTTTTTTCATTTTCCTTAAGGCTTCCTCTTTTATTATTGTTCCACTTCCTTCAGGCCTCTATGGTTTCTGGTGAGAAATCTGCTCTCATTCAAATTGTTTTTCTTTTATAAAGTATTGTTTTTCTTTGGATCCATTCAAGATCTGTTCCTTGTCTTTGGATTTCAGAAGTTTAGTTAGGGTGTGTTTAGAAGTTGATGTCTCTGGAATTATTTTGTTTGATTTTTGTTCAGATTTTTGAATCTGTAGTTTTATGTCTTGCCAAATTCGGGAATTTTTCAGCCGTTACTCATTTGAGTACTTTTTCAGTCCTACCTTATTTCCCCTTTCATGGCTGGTATTTTGTTTTAGGTCCTGTAAAGCTCTGTTCATTTTTTTTTTTTTAAGATTTTTATTGGGGAATTGGGGGGATGGGATCAGTGCTGGGGAATTGGGGGAAGAGGGACAGACAAGTTGCTGTCGTTTTGTTCTTCAGTCTAGTTGTGGAGGACATTGCTTCACTGGCCCAAGTTGGCACCATCATTACGCTCTTCCCGGGCGAGGCAGATCGGTCGCCGGCTTCTGGACGGCCGCTCACTGCGGCTGCTGGCCGCTCACGCTGGCTGCTGGCTACATACGGTAGCCCATGGCAACCCACTGCCACAGGGGCTGCAGCCTATGCTGTCGCCGGCGACTCACGGCAGCCCAGCTCCAGGTTGAGCTGTTGTTCAGTATCTTAGCTGTGGAGGGCAGTGTCACTGGCCCTCATATGTGGGATCCGAACCGGGGCGCTCTGGCGTCCCAAGCCAGTTCTTAACCAATGCGCCACTCGGCCTGCCCTTCATTGTTACATTTTCTAGTTCACTGATTCTTTTCCTCTCTTTCCTTCATTCTTCTGTTGAGGTCATCCATTGAGCTATTTATTTTGCTTATTGTATTTTTCAGTTCTAAAATTTCCATTTGGTTTTTCTTTGTCTTTAATTTTTTGCTGAGGCTTTCTGTTTTTCATTTCTGTGTTCATAATTGCTCGTTGAGTCACTTTTATCATGACTGCTTTAAAATCTTACCACATAAGTCTAACATCTCTGTCAAATGTTAAAATTACAAATATCTCAGTGTTGGCATCTGATTGTCTTTTTTCATTGAATTGGAGGTCTTCCTGGTTCTTGATACAATAAATGATTTTTGATTGAAACCTGAACATTTTTGGGACTTTGCATCTTATATAATAAACCTGTTTTAGGTGGCTTTCTTTGACACTTGTCTAACAAGTGGAGAGTGTGGATGCCATCTCCTTATGCCAGGTAGGGGTTGAAGTTCAAGTTTCCTACTTGGCCTCTGTTGACATTTGAGGGAACCTGCTTGTTATTGCTGAGCAGAGTTGGGAGTTATGGCTCCCTGCCTGATCTCATAGGATTTGTTCTCATTTACCACTATGTGTTGGTGCAAATCCTGACTCTGCTAGACCTTCTCTGAGATCACCCCAGTGGGGACAGGTTAGGTTTTCTCTTTACCGTCAAGTGGAGGTAGAAGTCCAGGCTTTCCATGTTGTCTCTATTGATACCATGGGGGGAGGTTCCCATTACCAGCCAGTGAGGATGAAAGTTCTGATTTCCTACTTGGCCTGCTCTTACACTACCCCAAGTAGGAGTCTTGGGATGACTCATAGTCTCACCAGGGTGGATGTCTAGGTTCCCCACTTGACCATTGCAGGAGTTAGGTTGGGTCAGTTTTTCTCTGTGATATTTTGCTGGTGTAGAGGAGCTACTGTCCACAGAGTTTTCTTTCTATTTAATGTGCCCCCTTCCCAGCCCTTTGTCTGGAGTAAGAAGCCTTTTGTTGGCCTCTTTTTGGTCTGTGCTTTTTGGTGCTTTTAGGGTTGCTGACTTCTTCCATTCCAGGAGTGGGATATAATTAGGCAAAAAGAAAACACAGGGACCTCACTGCTGTGTTGTTCCTTGGGTTCTATTGTTCCTAACTAATTTGCTTTCTTACCACCTCTTTTTTTACTTACTTTTAGTTTGTTTTAGTTACAGTGTTCATAGGTTTTGCTTATACTTAGGAGGAATAGGGAAAAGTACATCTGCTCCATCTTTTCAGAAATGAAGTCTTTGATGTCATTGAGTTTACTCTGTTTTTCTATTTTCTATTTCATTGATTTCTGCTCTGATCTCTATTTTTCTCTTCTAGTTTCTTAAGGTGCAAGGTAAAGTCATTGATTTGTTTCTTTTTTAATACAGGCATGTAGTGCTATAAATTTCTCCCTCAATTATTGCTTTAACTTCCTTCCAAAAATTTTGGTAAGTTTTATTTTCATTTTCATTCATATAAAAATACTTCTATTTTCTCTTTTGATTTCTTCTTTGACACATTGGTTACTTTAGAAATATATTTAGATTCTAAATATTTGGGGATTTTACATTGATTTCTAAACTAATTGTATTGTGGTCAGAGAAAATTCTTTGTATGACTTAAAAGTTTTAAAAATTATTAAGAGTTGTTTCATGGCCTGAATATGATCTGTCTTGGTGAATATTCCATATGTCCTTGAATAGAATGTATATTGTGCTAGTTTGTGTGTAGAGTGTCCTATAAATATCACTTAATGTCAATTTGGTGGTTGTTATTCTGGCTGATAGTATTGTTCAAGGCTTCTTTATCCTTACTGGTTTTCTGTCTACTGGTTGTATCAGTTCTTGGAAGAGGTTTGTTGACATCTCCGGATGTAACTGTATGTTTTTAAATTTCGTGTTGTAGTTGTGATTTTATGTGTTAGGTGAATAAATGTTTAGAATTTTTGTATCTTGAGTTAAACACTTTATCTTTGTATAATGAACCTTTATTGATAATACTGATTTTCAAGTCTACTTTTATATGATGTTAATATAACCATTTCAATTTTCTTTTGATTTTGCAGTATGTAACATGGCCATTTTCTCTGGCTGCTTTTTAAAGAGTTTCTCTTTATCTGATTTTAGGCAGTTTGATGTTTTGGTTTGCATTTCTTTTTTCTTTTCTTTTTTTTTTTTTTTAAAGATTTTATTGGGGAATTGGGGGAAGGAGAACAGATAAGTTGCTGTCCTTTTTTTGTTCTTCTGTCCAGTTGTGGAGGACATTGCTTCACTGGCCCAAGTTGGCACCATCATTGCGCTCTTCCCGGGTGAGGCAGACCGGTTGCCAGCCTTTGGATGGCTGCTCATGGCGGCTCTTGGCAGGACACACCGGCTGCTGGCCGCTCACGCTGGTTGCCAGCCACACACAGTAGCGTATGGCAGCCCACTGCAGCCGGGGCTACAGCTTATGCCGTCGCTGGCGACTCACGACAGCCCAGCTGTAGGTCGAGCTGCCATCCACCATCCTAGCCCTAGAGGGCAGCGTCACTCACCCTCATGTGGGATCCGAACTGAGGCCCTCTGGTGTCCCAAGCCAGCTCTTAACCAATGCGCCACTCAGCCGGCCCAATTGTGCTCTTCTTGGCTGAGGCAGATGGCTCATTAGCCATTGGACGGCCGCAGGCAGCTGACGCCAGCTGCCGGCTGCTTACGGTAGCTTACGGTAGCTCACGGCAGTCCACTGCAGCCCCACTGCAGCCTACGATGTCGCTGGCAACTCACGGCAGCCCAGCTCCAGGTCGAGCTGTTGTTCACCATCTTATCTGTAGAGGGTGCAGCATCACTGGCCCTCATGTGGGATCCGAACACCAGGCCCTGCTGCTCAGAGCTCGTGCTTCCAAGCCAACTTTTTTTTACTGGGGAATTGGGGGAAGGAAACAGCATTGGGGAATCGGGGAAGGGGAACAGATAGGTAAGACAAATTGCTATTTTGTTCTTCAGTCTAGTTGTGGAGGACGTCGCTTCACTGGCCCATGTTGGTATGATCATTGTGCTCTTCCCGGGTGAGGCAG
>NW_017731784.1:779603-785656 GCF_001890085.2 Hipposideros armiger
TGTTCAGCATCTTAGCTGTAGAGGGCAGCGTCACTGGCCCTCATATGTGGGATCTGAACCGGGGCCCTCTGGCGTCCCAAGCCAGCTCTTAACCATCGTGCCACTCGGCCTGCCCTCAGAGGTATGTTTAGGGTTAATTTTTCCCTCCTTCTGAGGCATTACCCTTCTTAGTACTCCGATATGATATGGATTTATTAGGTTTTCTATTCTGGCTTTTGGGAACAGGTATTATTTGGATGCTCATGTGAGTTCTGGGTGCTGTTCTAAATCTTTTGGTGATTCTCTCCTTGGCCTTGAATAGTTCTCTCACATGCAAGTGCTGATTAGTTATTCAACATATTTTAGGATAAGCCTCTGTAGATCTCTTCATTTTTCTCTCTCTCCCCAGCTCTCTACTCAGTGCTGGTCTCCCTTGTGAGCTCTAGCCACCTTGGGTTCCTTGGATTCGCAGCTCCATTTCCTCAACTTGGGGAGACAGGTTCTGCCTGGGTTCCTTCTCCCTGTTCCACCGCCTGGAAACTCTCAAGGCAGTAAGCTGGGCAAATGTGTGGCTCATGTCATTTGTTTCTTGTCTTCCAGGGATCACTGTCTTTCATTACTTGTTGTCCAAAATCTTTAGTGCTGTTGTTTCATACATTTTGTTAGGTTTTTATTACTTCATAAACAAGGCTAAATCTGGTCCCTTTTACTCCATCTTGACTGGAACTGGTATCATTGTGGTTTTATTTTGCATTTTAATAATGACTGGTGATATTGAGCACATTTTAATTTGCTTATTGACCATTCATGTTTTTCTCTTAAGAGTTTTTGTTCAAACCTTTACTTCTCTTTCTTCTCGTGTTTTTTTCTTTCTTAATTCTGTTTGTTCATCTATTTTTTTTTTTTGAGTTTGAGACGGTCCTTATATGTCCTGGATATACCTGTCCTTTGTTAGATAAATAGTTTGTAAGTACTTTCTCCAAGTCTGTGGTTTCCTTTTTATTTTCTTAATTGTGCTTTTTGATGAGCAGAAATATTTAAGTCTGATGAAGTCTAATTTATCAGTTTTTTCTTTTATAGTTATTGCTTACTGTGAGCTAAGACACTTTTGCCTAACCCTGAAGTCATGAAGGTAATTTCCTTTGTTTCCTCTAAAACATTTTGTTTTTGCTAATTTATATTTAGGCCTGTGATGTAGCTCAAATTAAGTTATGTAGGTTTTATTTCTTGCACATGGATATCCAATTATTTCTGTACTATTTGTTGAAAAGTCTCCTTTCCTCACTGAATTGCTTTGTGAAACATAACATGACTGCATAAGTGAGCTTTATTTTAGGAATCTTTATTCTGTTCCATTGATTATTTGTCTATCCTTATATCATTTACCACACTATTTTGATTATTTGTAACTGAATAGTAAGTCTTAAAGCCAGATTTGCAAGTCCTTCAACCTTTTTCATCTTTTTCAAGATTGTTTTGCATAATTCTAAGTCTTCAGTATGTCCATATAGATTTTAGTGTTAGTTTTTTCCTCCAAAAAGGCTGATGGGATTATAATTGCAATTACTTTGAATCTATAGATCATTTTGAGGAGACTTGACATGTTAACAATGTTGAGTCTTCCTATTCATTAGCATGGTATATCTCTCCATTTATTTAGGTAATCTTTATTTTTTTCTGAGCAGTATTTTGTAGTTTTCAGTCTTTGGTCTTGCATGTCTTTTGTTTTTAAAGTTATTTTTATTTTTCAATATTTTATGCTATTGCAAGCGATATAAAAAATTTAATTTTTTAAAAAAGATTTTATTGGGGAATTGGGGGAGGGGAACAGCGTTGGGGAATCAGAGAAGGGGAACAGACAAGTTGCTGTCCTTTTGTTCTTCAGTCTAATTGTGGAGGACACCGCTTCACTGGCCCATGTTGGTATTATGATCATTGCGCTCTTCCCTGCTGAGGCAGTCGGTTGCTAGCCATTGGATGGCCACTCACGGTGGCTCATGGCAGCTCATGGCAGCTCTCGCTGGCTGCTGGCCACCGGCCACTCACGGTAGCTCATGGCAGCCCACTGCAGCAGGGGATGCAGCCTATGCTGTCGCTGGCCATGGCAGCCCAGCTCCAGGTCGAGCTGTTGTTCACCATCTTAGCTGTAGAGGGCACAGCGTCACTGGCCTTAATGTGGGATCCAAACTGGGGCCTTNACCAAAGCGCACACCAGCTTCCAGCCAGCCCCACTGCAGCCTATTCCAACACCGGTGACTCACGGCAGCCCAGCTCATGGTTGAGCTGTTGTTCACCATCTTAGCTGTAGAGGGCGCAGCGTCACTGGCCCTCATATGTGGGATCTGAACCCTGGGGCCCTGCTGCTCAGAGCTGGCGTCCCAATCCAACTCCTAACCAACAGTGCCACTTGGCCAGCCCCTAATTTGTTATTTTTATTGCCCCTGCTTTTGTTGTACCTCAGAAACCATTGTTCAACCCTAGGTCATGAAGATTAACTCCTGTTTCATTCTAAGAATTTTATAGTGTTAGCTCTTACATTTAGTATATGATCCATTTTGAGTTAGTTTTACATAATATGAAATTATATAATAATTTTTTTGCATGTAGATATGAATTTTTAATAAATCATTTTTGTAAAGCTATTTTTTTTTGCATTAGTTACTTAGCATTCCTCTAGCAGTTTCAATATATTTCTTTATCTTTTTACAGTCTGTTTATGTAGTGTACCACTTACAGTTAATACTTTACCGCTTCTGGTAGTTTAAAAATCTTGTATCCTTAAGAGATTCTTTTACATCACCTCTGTCTGCTGTCAGTTATGCTATTGTCATATGTATTAGATTTACATGTATTATAAACCCTAGAAGACAATATTATAATTTTTACTTTCAGTAATGTGTATTTTTAAGAATACGAACTAAAGTTCTTTTGTATTTACCCAGATATTTACCATTTGTGGCACTCTTTGCTTCCTGAAGATTTGCAGTTTCATTTATAGGGTTGTCGGAAAAGTCATGACGTATTTTTTCTATGTTTTTCAAAGGTCATTTATTTATACAAAGAACAAGGATCAATCAATGATATATTGCGCGTTTTGTTCGATAACCTTCTGCCATCTTTCAGTGAGCTTCATAATTCCTCCTTCATAGAAGGACCTGTCTTTATTTGTGAAAAACTGAACAAGGTGCTGATTTACAGCCTCATCTGAATTGAATGTTATACCACACAAGGAGTTTTGAAGAGAGTGAAACAAGTGAAAGTCTGACGGCGCAAGGTCAGGCGAGTATGGTGGGTGTGGCAACACATCCCATCTAAGTTCCAATAATTTTTGATGGGTGATGAAACTTCTGTGTGGTCTTGCGTTGTTGTGATGGAACACAACTCCTTTACAATTAATAAGCTCTGGACATTTCTGGATGATGGATTCGTTCAAACTGTCCAATTGCCGACAGTCCACATTTGAATTGATTGTTTGGTTCCTTGGTAGGAGCTTGAAAAACACGACACCTTTAAAGTCCCACCACATTGAGAGCATAACCTTTCTCTGATGAATGTCTGCTTTCGATGTCATTTGAGGCGAATCATCACGTCGGGACCAAGACCATTTGTGCACCACATTGTTGTAAACAATCCACTTCTCATCACCAGTTGTCAGTCGCTTCAAAACAGGATTATTTTCCTCACGTTTAATGAGCATATCGCAGATGTTTATATGCACCGTCAAATGAACTTCTTTGAGTTCATGCAGAACTCAAATATCGAGCTTGCTTACCGTATCCCAGCTTCTTCAGGTGATTGTGAACGCTTGAATGATGGATGTTCAATGTTTCTGCAATCTCTTGTGTCATGTAACGTGGGTTTGACTTGATCATTGCCTTTATTTTGTTGTCATCAACCTCGGTGGGCCTCCTTGACTGAGGAGCGTCGTTGAGATCAAAATCACCAGCATGGAATTTCGTGAACCATTGTTGCCACTGATGTTCTTGTAGAGCATTGTCATTGTAAACTTTATGCAACTTTTCACAAGCTTTACGCGCGTTCTTCCTTTTATGGAAGTAAAACAGTAAAATATGGCAAAAATGCACAGTTTGGTCTTCCGTCTTCAACTTGTAAAATCTCCAGAACTCAACCAAATCGCTCAATTTTTTTTTTAGAACGAAGCTAGAATTGTCAGCTGTCAAATGACATAGTAATAACATAGATGCGAATTACTCTAGTACTTCCAAAACTGAACTAGCGCCATGTGTTGCAAAAATGCGTCATGACTTTTCCGACAACACAATAGTACCATTTTCCTTCATTTTGAAGGCTTTTTTAGACTCATTGTAGTTCATGTCTGCTGGTAATGAATTCTGTTCGCTCTCTTTTATCTGAAAGTATTTCCCTTTATTTTCGAAGGATATGTTATTTGGATGTAGAATTCTGGGTTGATAATTTTTTTTTCTTCAAACCCTTTAAGGATGTTGTTTTATTGTCTTTTGGCTTTCATAGATTATGAGAAATTAGCCATTTATTTAGTCACTGTTGCCCTGTATTTGATGTGTCATTTTCTCTTGACTGCTTCAGACTTTTCTCTTTGCTTTTTTAGCAAGCAGTTTGACTATTTGGGGTCCACTGAGCTTCCTGAATCCGTAAATTTATCTTTCTTCAAGTTGAGGAAGTTTTCATTCATTATGTCTTCAAAATTTTTTTCCTATCGTATTCTTATATTCATATCCCCTCCACCTTTCTAAGCCTTCAGTTATACATGGTAGATTTCTTTGATACTGTCCAGTAGGTCCCTGAAACCCTTTTTATTTTTTTCACTATTTCTCTTTTTCACATAAGATTTTTTTTTTTTTTAATATTTTATTGGGGAATTGGGAGAGAGGAACAGCATTGGGGAATCAGGAGAAGGGGAACTGACAAGTTGTTGTTCTTTGGTTCTTCAGTCTAGTTGTGGAGGACGTCGCTTCACTGGCCCATGTTGGTATGATCATTGTGCTCTTCCCGGGTGAGGCAGTCTGTCGCTGGTCATTGGTTGGCCACTCATGGCAGCTCTCGCCGGCTGCCGGCCGCTCACGCTGGCTGCCAGCCTCTCATGTAGCTTACAGCAGCAGCCCAGCTCCAGGTTGAGCTGTTGTTCACCATCTTAGCTGTAGAGGGCACAGTGTCAATGGCCCTTAATGTGGGAGCCGAACCGCCGGCCCTCCTGTTCAGAGCTGGTGCTCCTAAGTGAGCTCTTAACCAACTGAGCCACTCAGCCGCCCCAAGTCAACTCTTAAACAACGAGCCACTTGGCCGGCCCCTTGGTTTGCATTTCTTTATGTTTCTCTTGCTTGGTGTTTATTTAAAGAGTACTTTGTTTTATGTGTTTATAATTATCAAATATACAAATTATTGACATTATTTCTTCAGATTTTTTTTTCTGTATTTATCTCCTTTGTGGCTCCAGTTACAAGTATTTTGGCCTCTTGAACTTATCTCAAAGCTAACTTATGCTTTGTTCATTTTTTAAAGTATTTTTTTCTCTGTGTTTCATTTTGGTTAGTAACTATTGGTTTCATGTGCTGTAAATCTCATGCAGTATGTTTTTCATCTTAGACTTTGTAATTTTCATCTCTAAATGTTCAAATTTTTGTATTCTTTGATGTTTCTAATTAACATGTTCAATGTTTCCTCTAGCTTTTTGAACATATGGAATGTATTCATAATTATTTTAAATGACTTGGGTAATAATTCTATTATCTATGTCATTTTAAGATTGGTTTGACTGACTGATTTTTTTTGGGGGGGGTTATATTTCTTGCATCTGTATATGTCTTGTAAGTTTTTGTTGACTTTCAGTCACTGTGAATTTTATCTTGTTAGGTTCCGTCTTTTTAGTATGCCTAAAAATATTTTTGGATTTTGTTTTGTGACATGGCTAAGTTACTAGAAAACAGTTTGTTCCTTTTGGGTTTTGTTTTTATATTTTATTTGGATGGATCAGAGGTGTTTTCTTTTTTTTTTAAGATTTTTATTGGGGAATTGGGGGAAGGGGAACAGACAAGTTGCTGTCCTTTTGTTCTTCAGTCTAGTTGTGGAGGACGTTG
>NW_017731784.1:788641-794449 GCF_001890085.2 Hipposideros armiger
TTTTTTGATTTTAGCCATCCTAGTGATATCTCCTTATGGTGTTGATTTGTATTTCCTTAATGATTTGTATTTTTTGATTTTAGCCATCCTAGTGATATCTCCTTATGGTGTTGATTTGTATTTCCTTAATGAGTGGTGCTAGACATCTTTTTATGTGCTTGTTTTGGTAATCGATGTTTTCTTTGGAGAAATGTCTGTTTAGATCCTTGACAATTTTTAATCTGTTATGTAACTTTGTTAATGCATTGTAGGGCTCTTTATATATTTTGGATATAAGCCCTTTATCAGATATGTGACTTGTAAATATTCCATTCTTTGGATGTTCTTACTTGACACATTTGCAGCACCAACATTTTTAGGTTTCGTAAATTCTAATTTTTAAAGATTTTATTGGGGAATTGGGGGAGGGGAACAGCATTGGGGAATCGGGAATGGGAACAGACAAGTTGCTGTCCTTTTGTTCTTCAATCTAGTTGGGGAGGACATTACTTGACTGGCCCATGTTGGTATTACAATTGCGCCCTTCCCGGGTGAGGCAGTCGCTCGCTGGCATTGGACGGCCACTCACGGGGGCTCACAGCAGCGCACCAAAGCGCACACCAGCTTCCAGCCAGCCCCACTGCAGCCTATTCCAACACCGGTGACTCACGGCAGCCCAGCTCATGGTTGAGCTGTTGTTCACCATCTTAGCTGTAGAGGGCGCAGCGTCACTGGCCCTCATATGTGGGATCTGAACCCTGGGGCCCTGCTGCTCAGAGCTGGCGTCCCAATCCAACTCCTAACCAACAGTGCCACTTGGCCAGCCCCTAATTTGTTATTTTTATTGCCCCTGCTTTTGTTGTACCTCAGAAACCATTGTTCAACCCTAGGTCATGAAGATTAACTCCTGTTTCATTCTAAGAATTTTATAGTGTTAGCTCTTACATTTAGTATATGATCCATTTTGAGTTAGTTTTACATAATATGAAATTATATAATAATTTTTTTGCATGTAGATATGAATTTTTAATAAATCATTTTTGTAAAGCTATTTTTTTTTGCATTAGTTACTTAGCATTCCTCTAGCAGTTTCAATATATTTCTTTATCTTTTTACAGTCTGTTTATGTAGTGTACCACTTACAGTTAATACTTTACCGCTTCTGGTAGTTTAAAAATCTTGTATCCTTAAGAGATTCTTTTACATCACCTCTGTCTGCTGTCAGTTATGCTATTGTCATATGTATTAGATTTACATGTATTATAAACCCTAGAAGACAATATTATAATTTTTACTTTCAGTAATGTGTATTTTTAAGAATACGAACTAAAGTTCTTTTGTATTTACCCAGATATTTACCATTTGTGGCACTCTTTGCTTCCTGAAGATTTGCAGTTTCATTTATAGGGTTGTCGGAAAAGTCATGACGTATTTTTTCTATGTTTTTCAAAGGTCATTTATTTATACAAAGAACAAGGATCAATCAATGATATATTGCGCGTTTTGTTCGATAACCTTCTGCCATCTTTCAGTGAGCTTCATAATTCCTCCTTCATAGAAGGACCTGTCTTTATTTGTGAAAAACTGAACAAGGTGCTGATTTACAGCCTCATCTGAATTGAATGTTATACCACACAAGGAGTTTTGAAGAGAGCAAAAGAAGTGGAAGTCTGACGGCGCAAGGTCAGGCGAGTATGGTGGGTGTGGCAACACATCCCATCTAAGTTCCAATAATTTTTGATGGGTGATGAAACTTCTGTGTGGTCTTGCGTTGTTGTGATGGAACACAACTCCTTTACAATTAATAAGCTCTGGACATTTCTGGATGATGGATTCGTTCAAACTGTCCAATTGCCGACAGTCCACATTTGAATTGATTGTTTGGTTCCTTGGTAGGAGCTTGAAAAACACGACACCTTTAAAGTCCCACCACATTGAGAGCATAACCTTTCTCTGATGAATGTCTGCTTTCGATGTCATTTGAGGCGAATCATCACGTCGGGACCAAGACCATTTGTGCACCACATTGTTGTAAACAATCCACTTCTCATCACCAGTTGTCAGTCGCTTCAAAACAGGATTATTTTCCTCACGTTTAATGAGCATATCGCAGATGTTTATATGCACCGTCAAATGAACTTCTTTGAGTTCATGCAGAACTCAAATATCGAGCTTGCTTACCGTATCCCAGCTTCTTCAGGTGATTGTGAACGCTTGAATGATGGATGTTCAATGTTTCTGCAATCTCTTGTGTCATGTAACGTGGGTTTGACTTGATCATTGCCTTTATTTTGTTGTCATCAACCTCGGTGGGCCTCCTTGACTGAGGAGCGTCGTTGAGATCAAAATCACCAGCATGGAATTTCGTGAACCATTGTTGCCACTGATGTTCTTGTAGAGCATTGTCATTGTAAACTTTATGCAACTTTTCACAAGCTTTACGCGCGTTCTTCCTTTTATGGAAGTAAAACAGTAAAATATGGCAAAAATGCACAGTTTGGTCTTCCGTCTTCAACTTGTAAAATCTCCAGAACTCAACCAAATCGCTCAATTTTTTTTTTAGAACGAAGCTAGAATTGTCAGCTGTCAAATGACATAGTAATAACATAGATGCGAATTACTCTAGTACTTCCAAAACTGAACTAGCGCCATGTGTTGCAAAAATGCGTCATGACTTTTCCGACAACACAATAGTACCATTTTCCTTCATTTTGAAGGCTTTTTTAGACTCATTGTAGTTCATGTCTGCTGGTAATGAATTCTGTTCGCTCTCTTTTATCTGAAAGTATTTCCCTTTATTTTCGAAGGATATGTTATTTGGATGTAGAATTCTGGGTTGATAATTTTTTTTTCTTCAAACCCTTTAAGGATGTTGTTTTATTGTCTTTTGGCTTTCATAGATTATGAGAAATTAGCCATTTATTTAGTCACTGTTGCCCTGTATTTGATGTGTCATTTTCTCTTGACTGCTTCAGACTTTTCTCTTTGCTTTTTTAGCAAGCAGTTTGACTATTTGGGGTCCACTGAGCTTCCTGAATCCGTAAATTTATCTTTCTTCAAGTTGAGGAAGTTTTCATTCATTATGTCTTCAAAATTTTTTTCCTATCGTATTCTTATATTCATATCCCCTCCACCTTTCTAAGCCTTCAGTTATACATGGTAGATTTCTTTGATACTGTCCAGTAGGTCCCTGAAACCCTTTTTATTTTTTTCACTATTTCTCTTTTTCACATAAGATTTTTTTTTTTTTTAATATTTTATTGGGGAATTGGGAGAGAGGAACAGCATTGGGGAATCAGGAGAAGGGGAACTGACAAGTTGTTGTTCTTTGGTTCTTCAGTGTAGTTGCAGAGGACGTCGCTTCACTGGCCCAAGTTGGTATTGTGATCATTATGCTCTTCCTGGCTGAGGCAGTCGGTCACCTGCCATTGGACAGCTGCTCACAGCGGCTCACGGCAGCTCATGCTGGCTGCCAGGCACTCACGGTAGCTCACGGCTGCCCACTGCAGCCCTACTGTAGCCAATGCCTGCCGGTGACTCATGGCAGCCCAACTCCAGGTCGAGGTCAAGCTGTTGTTCTCCATCTTAGCTGTAGAGGGCACAGTGTCACTTGCCCATATTTGGGATACAAACTG
This sequence comes from Hipposideros armiger, assembly GCF_001890085.2. NCBI lineage: Eukaryota > Metazoa > Chordata > Mammalia > Chiroptera > Hipposideridae > Hipposideros > Hipposideros armiger. The sequence continues at coordinate 792,256 of NW_017731784.1, forward strand.
GCGGCCCTGCTGCTCAGAGCTTGCACTCCCAAGCCAACTCTTAACCAACTGAGCCACTCGGCTGGCCCCCTAATTTTTTTTCTTAAACTGAGCTCTAGCCTGCCCTGTGTTTCAATGGCTTAAGGTCAGTGAGAGATTTGGACATATTCTATACATAAAATTTGGGGGCTTTCCATGGTTTCTTCTGCATTCAGACCTCACTTTCCTGGTTGCTCTGAACTTCTGGTTCTTCCAGGCTTAGTACTATGGGCTGACGAGTTCATTTTCAGGCTAAAAACGTTGGTTCCAAGTTTTGACTTCTGGTGGGAAACCAGAATCTGGCTTCTTATCTGTGTAAGGGTTTGTCTCTTATAAGCATACTTAGCCATTTTGGAAGTAGAAGTTCATTTTATCATTGATTTAAAAATATTTGGTATGTTTTGTTCGATGCAATTATTATCTTCATTGGCCTTAAGTGATTTCATCTTTGACCAGCAGGAGCCTCTTTAGGTTGGCCCATAAATCCTTTTGACATGACTAGCATAGCGTTTTATAGCTTTCTTGCTATTATCTGATAGAAAAAGGCATTCTGGGCTTATTTGTCCTAGACTAGGAATCATCACTTCTCCTTGGAGTCCTGGCTCCTTTGGGAAATGCCATTTGGAGATCATAGCCTGGGGCACTATGGCACTCGTTTCTGGTGTAGCAGTCCTGAGTTTTTCTAAAACACAAGAAAAGGTAGGTTAGTTTAGATGTATCTTTTGCTTAAATAAAGAAGTGATAGTAAATGTTTTGTCCTGCAGATGAAAATGTTTTTCATGCCACAACTACATCGTTTATATGAGGAAGAACAAATTTAAAACTGGAATTTATCCTCCTCCTTATTAACCTAATACTATTTTCAGTTATTATCTTGTTGCTTTTTGTAATATGATGGTGATCATAGTCTAGGTAAACCAGTATAGCTGAATACGTTGTTACTATAGCCACAGCCTCTTAAAGGTCATTGTTTTGGGTGAGCTTGACTTAGTGAAGTGTGAGTTTTATCCTTTGGCAAAACAATCCCAGTGTAAAGTAGAAAAAGTATTTAGAAATTGTTGCCTACAGTATAAAGATGGAAAATAGTTGCATGCTTTCTTACTATACTACATGATGTAGGAAAGAAAGAACCACCTTCTATAACTTTTACTTGTTTGGGCCATTCCAATTAAAGTGTATTTTTTTTTGGTAAAATGTGGTGAGATGTTTCATATGTTTCTATTTTTTTTTTGTCTCCTTATAATCTATGTACCATTTTGCAGGATTTACTTGTTGTGCCTTTTAACACTACCTCTCACTAAAATAAGAATGGAATTCTAATAGTAACATGTATAGCTTCAGCCGAAACTTTTCAGCTTGAACTGGTTTAGTGTAGGATCTGGAGTCTTTGTTATCCAGGGTCTCTCATACCAGATCCTTTCTTCCTGAGTTTAGGGTACATTATTCTAACAATAATGTAACCTTTTTTTGTTTTCCTGTAATCATTTTTTTCTCTCATGTTTCCTAGGTATCTATTTTTATCTTTAGTGGGAAGACACAGTCATACTTACAGTATTTTACTTAGCATATAGTAATGTATCTTTATAAAAATTTAAATTATAAAACAAATGAAGTGTTTTTTGGAATAAAGAAATAAATTTACTCATAATCTTACCATTCTAATCACAATCCTGTTAATATATTTTGTGTTCGTTTTCACCTATGCATTTGTTAACTCAGTTAAAATCTTTATGAATATAGCATTAATTCCCTCATTATTATACAGTTAGACTTCTGACAAAATTTTTATACTTATAAACAGCTGTATAAAATATTTTTGTACACATTCTTCTCATGTCTTGAAATTATAGTCTATAAATGATATAAAAATGACACAGTACTTAAGAAATGCAATTTTGGGCCAGCCGAGTGGCGTGTTGGTTAAGAGCTGGCTTGGGACGCCAGAGGGCCCGGTACGGATCCCACATATGAGGGCCAGTGACACTGTCCTCTACAGTTAAGATGCTGAACAACAGCTCAACCTGTAGCTGGGCTGCCGTGTGTCGCCGGCGACGGCATAGACTGCAGCCCCTGCTGCAGTGGGTTGCCATGGGCTACCATGTGTAGCCAGCAGCCAGCGTGAGCAGCCAGCAGCTTCTGTGAGTGGCCGTCCAGAAGCTGGCGACTGATCTGCCTC
>NW_017731784.1:794519-829158 GCF_001890085.2 Hipposideros armiger
CTGTTCCCATCCCCCAATTCCCCAATAAAAATCTAAAAAAAAAAATGCAATTTCCATCATATTATTTCTTTTGGGTCTTTAGAAGTGAAGTAATAGAATCAGTATTTTTCTTGAATCACATTGCTGAATTGCTCTCCAAAAGAATTGAATTTGATGCCATCAACAGTATATGAAAATAAATGTTCTGAACATTAGGTATTATCTTTTAAGGAAAGTGTTACTAACTTGGTGGGCAAAAATGCCTATGATTTCTTTGTGATTTTTCTACTCATTTTTCTTTGGATATAAGTGAGGCCAAATGTTTTCTCATATATTTGTTGCATCTACTTTTCTTTAAAAATACTTAAACACTTTTTGAATTGTCTATTCTAATGTTTTTCTTTTATAGAAATTTTTAATTCCTTAGATTTGACTACTAATTAATTTTAATTTTAGTTCTTATATTGAAATTGTTTTTCAAACATTTTAAATTTATAGTAGTGATTAGTAAGTTTTAAGGGTCTCTGAATTTTCTTTTCTCCAATTGTTCAACAATTATTCTTACACCTAATCATTCCAAAGAGTAATCTATCACTGGTTGTAGTCTTTATATTAGATTTAGTTATACTTCAACAAGCAACTCTTTCCCACAAGGTAAATCATGCAACTAATAGTGTTTCTATCTGTGAGTGAAGGATAACTTAGAACCAAATTATTACCTGCCTTTTTGCAAGTGTGCTTTAATTTTTTTGCTTCTTCCACCCATCCATCATATATATTTTGAGTTAACGATGTCTGGAGACTATGATAGATACTAGGGCTACAGCCATGGAATGGGGTTTATAACCTAGGAGAGGAGAGAAACACAATTGCATAAATAATTAATTGTGTTTGAAATATGACAAGAAGGAAAGTATAGGTAATCATAATATGGCACCTAACCTAACATAACGATTTAGGGAAACTTCTGAGGAAGTGCTTTAAGCAAGGACTTGAGGGATGAATGAAAGTTATTCAGTTGTAAAAAAGGGTCGGGGTGAAGGACAGTATTTCAGAAAGAGTAAAAAGAACACATTTAAAGGCTATGAGGTAGGAATGAGCTTTGAAGTATTTACAGAACTGAAAGAAGAAAAGGCACTATTGCCCAGAGAGTGAGATGTTGAAAAGAGAGAAGAAGGTTGTGGGGGAAAATAGGGGGTTGATCATGTAGGGAAACTATTGAAGGATTGTCAGTGGGGAAATGATATATTTGGACTTGCATTTTTGAAGTGGAAGCCAGGTAAGAGTGATTATGGGGCGATATTTAGTTGAAGGTCACTGAAGTGGTCCTGCTCAAAGTTGATGTTGGCTTGTTGTTGGCTAATACTAGTGTAGATGGAGAGAGGTAATCAAATCCCACCAGTATTTAGGAGGAAGAATGGTGAAAATGTGGTGATTGATTAAATATGAAGTTAGGAATTAGGGTGAAGCTGTCAAAAGATGATGTTTAGGTGTGGGCAATAATATGTGGTTAAGAGTATCATTATGAAGATAGGGAAAACTGCAGTGTAAAGTGTTGTCATAAATTTTGGACAGAGCTTCCATGTACAATAGAAATTTTATGTATGGATCCAAGGACAGATCTGAATGGGAGGTAAAATTTTGGGAGTCACTGGCATATCCTAGTAGTGTAAGTGGTAATAGATATATGGAAAAATGAATGAGATTGCCTAATGTTTAACATGAAATGAGAAGGCATCTTAAGCCAGAGAGCCCTGAGGAACTACCACATTTAATAAATAAGTTGGATAAGGTGGTCAGAAAGGTGCTGCCAAAGAGGTAAGAGGAAAGTCAGGAGAGTGAAATACTGGGTGTCAAAAAATAAAGGATATCATGGCTTATGTTTTTGTATTTACTATTTTATCTTAATTTCCTGTTTTTATTTTCCTTTGTAATTTATTCATATTAGTATAATGTATGCTACAAAAGCTCTTTGGGGAGCACGGTGTAGGGTACAAATAATAAATACTCAAGTGTGACCTCTAGGAACATAGTCTTCATAGTAAGACAGTGCCATTGAAACTTACTCTGTTTATTATTTTTATAATTTTAATCTGCCCTCTTGTCAATAGTGAAAAGAAATGGTAGTACTGGTTCAGTGTTTATTTCTGGCTTTAAACTACGGAGTGGTAGGGACTGGGATCCATAATTACTTCTGAGTAACATTGTTTGTGATTGATCAGAGTAACTATTAATAGAATAATTAGAGCAGTTCTTTCCTTCCAGAAGGTAGGTCAGCACATATCAGATCATGCCTTCCTACTTAAATCAAAATTCTAAATTTTTGCATTTGGCTCTTTATTTTAGGAGAAACCAAGCCTAATTGACTAGAATAATCCTAGCTGATCCTAGGTAGAAAATAAAAGGATGGAGGCAAATGGTAAAATCTGTGCCCCAGCCCTACGTTTAGAGAATGTTTCTGTTTTATTAATGTAGTGCTAAAAAAATCGTGGTAGGAATTTAAAAGTTAAGCAGAATTTACTCTTTAAAAGTTATCTGGTGCTCTGGGGAAGATCCCGTGTAAAGGAGAATTATTTTGTGAGGAATGTTCTGAAATGTTACTCTTGGTGGTGACTAGTACAAGTGGTGGTCCCACATTTTTAATAGTTTTGAAGTTACAGGGAAGATGTTTTACTTTCGTAATCTGAAAAATCTTTGTTTCCTTTTTTTTTTTTAATAGAGATGTGAACTGTGTCCTCATAAGGATGGAGCTTTAAAAAGAACAGATAATGGGGGTAAGTGCAGAGATTTTTGAAAAAAATTTATTGAAAACTGGAGTGGGGAAGTATTTTAAAATACCTGGTGGTTCATCTTATATCAAAGTAAATAGTGTTTATCACCCAAATATTTTTAACAGCAGTGGGTATAATTTATGAAATTTTTTGATATTGAAACAGTTTTTCTACTTTGTGGACAAAATTAAGCATTGTTTCTTGTTAATGCAGAATGATCCACATACTTTTAATTAAAATCTTGATTTTTTTTTATGGATACAGTTTCTTATATTAGAAATTATTTTTGAAAATATGAATCACTTTTGTTTTTTTGTTATTTAGAATCTACTGTTAATAGATTCTGTTTTTCTCTTTTGTGTATTGCTGAACAGATGATGTTTCTAGTGAATGTTAATTTTAACACCCTTGAGGATCTTTTTGCCTGATAAAAAGAAATGCTGACTTCTGTCTCTAAATTTTGGTATGCTTTCCTGCGGACTCTTGTGTATTTTCATTTCATTTTCATCTCCATTTTTAGTTACCTCTCTCAGAGAAATGTGTTTCTTTATAGCTCAGTACCATTCTTAAATATGTAGACATGAATTTATTAAACCATAGGATACTGTGAAAATCAAGTTACTGATGAAGAAACTCAAAAAAATAGAGGTGTAACTATTAGTATATGCTTCCATTTTGGGCAGCCAATTCTCAAGTATTTTTGGCGTGGGATTACAGTAATGGCATGAGTAGAAAAAAGGGGAAAATACAATGTTTTTGGCTATATATATATATTTACATATTTTAATGTTTAGACTATGTTGTACAGTCATGTTGTCCAAAATTAAAAAAAATATTAACCATCCTTTGCACTACTGTTCACCATCTGCCTAGTTTCTCCAACAACTTTCCTGCCACCAACATAATTGCTATTATTAAACTCTTTTTGCATATACTTACAGTATTTTTGCATATGCAGATACATAAGAATAGACAGATATTTTCTTCCAAGTTTTATACAAATGGATGAATAGATACTCTTGCATCTTAATTTTTTTTTACAGGGCAATTTATCTCTATTATCAATATAGAGCTTTCTTTTTTACCATGTTATGTAATCAGTTACCTGTTGATAGACTTTTCTAATCTTCTGCTTTTATGACTAATGCTTGTATATATGTCATTTTACTTGTATGCAAGTACATCTGTAGGATTATTAATTCCCAGAAGTGGAGGTGTTGGGTCAAAGAGATTTTTAAAATTAATTTTGGTAGATACTCCCAAATTATTTTCCCTAGTGGTGTACCAATTTATGTTCCTAGCAATAATAAAAAAGCTGTTCTCCACACTCTTGGTAATCCAGTAGGTGGAAATTGGTATCTCTGAGCAGTTATTTTGTATTTGTCTTATTATGAGTAAAGCTGAGCATCTTTTCCTATTTTTAAGAGCAATTTGTATTTTCCCTTCTGTGGTCTGTTCCTATACTGTTTCTGTTTGGTTGGTGATTTTTTTTTTTTAATTCGTTGGGGTTTTCATAGGAGTCCATCACATATTATTAGGCTTTTGTTGGTATGAGTTGAACTAGTTTTTTCCCCAGTTGTTAGTCTTTGCTTATGGAGCTTTTTTGGTTATTTTTTAGTTGAGTTTACTAGTCTTGTCTTTCATGGCTTCTATATTTTGAACCACTAGTTAGCAAGGCCTTCCCCATGCCAAGGTTATAAAGGAATTCTTTCACATTTTCCTCTAGTATTTTTATTTTTTATTTTTTTAACAGCTTAATCTTTGATATATTTGGAATGTATCAAGATAATACAATGTGAGGTATGGATCCAATTTTATTTTTTCCTAGATGCTGAAATGCTACCATTTGTCCATTTACCATTTATTGAACAGTTCATCTTTTCCTCACTGATTTGAAATACTATCTTTGTTATAGTTTAAATTTGATGTGTATTTAAAAAATTCTGACTAAATTGTATTCCAAAATGAATTTGTAAGTTATTTTGGGAACCTGGAATGCATTTTCCTAAAGAAATGCTAATTATATTTCTAAACTAGTTAACAAAACTCTATAATGTACCTGATGTACAATATTGGTAATACTAGTTTTTTTTTTTTTTAAGATTTTTATTGGGGAATTGGGGAGGATGGGAACAGACAAGTTGCTATCGTTTTGTTCTTCAGTCTAGTTGTGGAGGACGTTGCTTCACTGGCCCAAGTTGGCACCATCATTGCGCTCTTCCCGGGTGAGGCAGATCAGTCGCCGGCTTCTGGATGGCCGCTCACTGCGGCTGCTGGCCGCTCACGCTGGCTGCTGGCTACACATGGTAGCCCATGGCAACCCACTGCAGCAGAGGACTGCAGCCTATGCCGTTGCCAGTGACTCACGGCAGCCCAGCTCCAGGTTGAGCTGTTGTTCAGCATCTTAGCTGTGGAGGGCAGTGTCACTGGCCCTCATATGTGGGATCCGAACCGGGGCCTCCTGGCATCCCAAGCCAGCTCTCAACCATTGCGCCACTCGGCCAGCCCTGGTAATACTAGTTTTTAATATCTAATACTCATCTATCATGCTGGAAAATATGCTCCAAGGTTTAGTTTAGGTATTCTTTTCCTGGCAATCAGAATTAGGAGTTTCTCAATTCAACTTTTAATTTTCTTCAATCTCAACTTCTCTACAGTTCTCATTTATTAAAAGTAAGTGTTTTAACACGGCTTGGTGTGTGCAAAGTAGGGTATTATAGGCAAAGGGAGAAGCAAGTGATAAAGACACAGGTATATCGGAATTGAAAATGATCGGGAATTGGACTGTAAGGTTTGAATGGACGGCCTTCTGAGAGGTGAAGCTAATGATATAGGCAAGATTTTCTGCCCTTCCCCTCTCTCCTGCCCATCTCTTTGCTTTCATAGCCCCTGCCCTTGTCCCTGCCCTCCCTTTCTTTTTTTTTCATACTAAGGATTTGGTGCTATTGATTGTGGGGAGCCATTGTAGTTGAGGAATAACATGAGGTTTCTGTTTTAGAAAGATTACTTTGACAGCATTGAGTTGAATGGATTGGAAGGGTATGAGACCAGACCAACTATTAAAAAGAAAAGTAGAGTTGGATCATAACTGCATTTAACACGCTTGTAAATTAGCTATAATGGCTTGTTGAGTGGGGGGAGATATAGAAACAGAAATAATTGGGATTATAGAGGTAATTTAGTCTGCCATTTTACTCACTGAGCATATGCTCTAGGCAAACCTATATGGAAATTCCTTGTGAACTTTCATCATTGACAGACATGTAAAATGTATTATGAGGGGGCCAGGCAAGAGGTAGTATGATGGCTTACTTACATTCTTGAAGAAGAAATTTTAGAATGAACTGAGGGCCATTGATACTATCATTTGTCAGAAATATCAGAAGAACTTACAAAATCCAACAGGGTTTTATATTCAAAATGATGTACAGCATAATATTCCTTTTTTTTTTTTTTTTTAGCTGAGCCATCCTGCCACCTGTTGGCAGCTCAGCAGCAGCTCAGCTCGAGCCAGGCATCAAACCACTGTTGCTCAGAGCTTGCACTCTTGAGCGAGCTCTTAACCAACTGAGCCACTCGGCCGGCCCTATAATATACTTTTTTTATTGGAATTTTAAGGAATTTTTCAAGGATTGTTTTGATTATGCTTATTTTCTGCTTTATGCTCTGATATTAGAATCTAAACCCCACAAAGATTGCTTTATGTCAGTAAGTCCAGGGGAGAGATGATGAGGGACTGTTGAAGACAGAAGTGTAGTAGGAGGGATAAAAATGAGGGAATGGATATCAGAGATATTAGGGTGGTAAAATTTTACAGGTATATTTTTAGAAAATACTTTTATTATGGAAAAATTTCAAGCATACATAAAAGTAGAGAGAATCCCAGGATACCTACCTTTTAACAGTGATTGAGTTATGGCCAGTCTTTTTTCATCTATATCCTTCCCTACCTTATTCTTTTGATTATTATTATTATTGTTTTTTAAGGTTTTATTGGGGAATTGGGGGAGGGGAACAGCGTTGGGTAATCAGGGAAGGGGAACAGACAAGTTGCTGTCCTTTGGTTCTTCAGTCTAGTTGGGGAGGACGTTGCTTCATTGGCCCATGTTGCTGTTATCATTGCACTCTTCCTGGGTGAGGCAGTCGCTCGCCAGCCACTGGACGGCTGCTCACTGAGGCTCATGGCAGCTCATGGCCACTACCGGCCAGCTCCACTGCAGCTACGCTGTTGCAGGTGACTCACAGCAGCCCAGCTCCAGGTTGAGCTGTTGTTCACCATCTTAGCTGTAGAGGGCGCAGCATCACTGGCCCTAATGTGGGATCTGAACCGGGGCCCTGCTGCTCAGAGCTGGCATCCCAAGCCAACTCCTAACCAACACGCCACTCAGCCAACCCTCTTTTGATTAGTTTGAATTCTGTGAGCATCTCTAACATAAATGGATATTTAAGAACTATACGATTATATGCTCATACCTAAAAAAATTGCAATTGCTTGATATATCTCTTAGATCTCTTTGTAATCTCCCCTTCCTTTTTTTTTCTTGTCAATTTGCTTATGTAAAAATCTGGATCATTTGCCCTGTAGAGTTTCCCACCGTAGATTTTGTTGATTGCCTCTTAGATGCGTGTGTGTGTGCGTGTGTGTGTGTGTGTGTGTGTTTTAACATGTTAATTTGTTGAAGAGACCGTTCTTTCCCCATTGCATGGTCTTGGTACCCTTGTTGCAAATCAGTTGCTCATAGATACATGGTTTATTTCTGAACTCTATTCCATTGGTCTTTATGTCTGTTCTTATGCCAGTGCACACTTTACCTTAGTTACCTTAGTTACATCAAGTTTTGCAATTGGGAACTGTGTTGTAATTTTCTTTTTTTTTATTAAAGAGAAGTAAGCCTTCATTTTCCTTGTTTCACAGATAAATTTGGCTGTGCTGGTTGTTTTTATTCTTCTTTTTCAATATTGCTTTGGCTATTCAGGTTTTATTGCAACAAATAGGATTTTATTCGGCTATTTGGCTATTTATTGCAACATGCGGATTGCAGAAAAAGCAAGTGAAATTTTGATAAGGGGCTTCATTGAATCTGTAGATTGTTTTGGCTAGTATTGCTGTCTTAACAGCATTAAGTATTCCATTCTATAAACATGGGATATTTTTCCATTTATTTATGTTTTTAATTTCTTTCAGCAGTGTTTTAAAGTTTTCAGTGTAGAAGTCTTTCACTTCCTTGGTTAAATTTCTCCTGGGTATTTTATTCTTTTGGGCACAAATGGATTGTTTTTGTAATTTTCTGTTTGAATTGTTTATTGCTAATGTATAGAAATACAACTGATTTGTGTGTGTTGATCATGTACCTTGCAACTTTGTTGAATTCATTTATTCTAATAATTTCTTGTATGTTCTTTAGGGTTTTCAGTATATAAAATCATGTCAACTGTGAATAATGATAGTTTTACTTAACCCTCTCCAACTTGGATGCCTTTTTGCTTTAGCTAGATTTTCCAGTACAGCATTGAATAGAAGTGGCAATAGTACACATCCATCCATGTCTTCTTCTTGATATTAGGGGGAAACTTCCAGCCTTTCATCATTGAGTTAGATGTTACTGGTGGGTTTTTTAAAATAAATTCCCTTTATCATGTTAAGGAAGTTCCTTTTTTTCCTATTTTGTTGTATGTTTTTTTATCATGAAAAGGTGTTGAATTTTGTCAGATGCCTTTTCTGTATCTATTGAGATGGTTATGTGGTTTTTGTCCTTAGTTCTGTTAAAGTATTGCGTTGTCGGAAAAGTCTTCATGAATTTTTGTAACGAAAAACAAAAAAAATACGTCATGAGTTTTCCAGCAACCCCAATAGTAGTATTACATTGATTGATTTCCTTATGTTGAAGCCCTTTTGCGTTCCTGGCATAAATCCCTTTTGATCGTGGTGTATAATCCATGGTATATAACAGGCTGCTGTATTTGGTGTAATAATTGTAGGTTGAATGATGTCCCCCAAAAGATTCGTTCATTCAGAACCTTACAATATGACCATATTTGGAATAAGGGTCTGTGCAGATGTAATTAAGATAAAGATCTCAAATGAGATCATCCTGGCCTAGTGTGGACACTAAATCTAGTGACAGATGTCCTTGTAAAAGACAGAAACGGGGAGATGGCTATGTGAAGACCCATGTGAAGACTAAGGTGGAGATTGGAGTTAAGTAGCTACAAACCAAGGAAAGGCCAAAGGATTGCCAGAACCACTAGGAGTTAGGAGAGAAGCATGTTGATTTTGGACTTCTGGCCTGCAGAACTGTCAAAGAATAAATTTGCTTTCTTAAGCTCCCAAATTTATAAATTTTACGGCTGCTGTAGGACACTAACACACTAGTATTTTGTTGAGAATTTTTTTTTAAAGACTTTATTGGGGAATCAGGCGAGGGGAACAGACAAGTTACTGTCCTTTTTGTTCTTCAGTGTAGTTGTGGAGGACATCGCTTTATTGGCCCTTGTTGGTATTATCATTGCGCTCTTCCCGGGTGAGGCAGATACGTCGCCGGCCTCTGGACGGCCGCATACAGCGGCTCTTGGCAGCTCACACCGGCTGCCGGCCACTCACACTGGCTGCCAGCCACACACGGTAGCTTATGGCAGCCCACTGCAGCAGGGGCTGCAGCCTACGCTGTCGCCGGCGACTCATGGCAGCCCAGCTCCAGGTCGAGCTGTTGTTCACCATTTTATCTGTAGAGGGCGCAGTGTCACGAGCCCTCATGTGATCCGAACCAGGGCCCTGCTGCTCACAGCTGGCGTCCCAAGCCAACTCTTAAGCAATGCGGCACTTAGCCGGCCCTGTTGAGAATTTTTACATTTATATTCATAAGGGATATTAGTGTATAATTTTGTTTTATGTTTTGTCTGGCTTGAGGGAATTTGATCTGAAGCTGGCCTCATAGACTGATTTAGGAACTGTTCTCCAGTTTTATTTGAAGAATTTGAGAAGGGTTTGTGTTTATGTTTCTTTAATGTTTGGTACAATTTACTTGTGAGAAGGCATCTGATCCAAGGCTTTTCTTTGTTGGGAGTTGTTTTTTTTTTTTTTGCTTAATGATTGATTCAATCTCTTGTGAGTCTGTTCAGATTTTCTTCTTAAGTCAGTTTTGTTCATTTGTGTATTTCTAGGAATTTGTCCATTTCATATAGGTTATCTAATTTGTTGGCATATAATTGTTCACAGTATTCTCTCATAATTCTTTTTATTTGTAAGGTCAGGGCAATGTCCCCACTTTCATTTCTGATTTTAGTAATTTGAGGTTTTTTTCTTAGTTTAAAAGTTTTGCTGGTATTTTCTAAGAACTTTTGGTTTTGGTTGTTCCCATTTTTCTATTTTCTATTTAGTACCATTGTAATCTATAATGTTTCCTTCCCTGTGCTGGTTTTGGATTTAGTTTGCTCTTTTTCTAGCTCCTTAAGGTAGGAATATAGTTAATTTATTGATTTGAGATCTTTTTTTTTTTTAAACAGCTTTCTTAGGATATAGTTTATATACCATATATTTCACTCATTTAAAGTATACAATATGTATTTTTCCATATTTACAAATATATGCAACCACCGTCAATTTTTAGAACATTTTTATCACTTCAGAAAGAAACCCTGTGTTTTTAAGCTGTCATTCCCTTATCAGTCTACCCTACCTCACCCCATCACATCCAAGCATCTTTCTTCTTTTTCAACATAGGTGTTTACAGATACGAATTTACCTCTGAGTGCTGCTTTCTGTGTATCACATGAGATTTGGTATGTTATGTGTTTGTTTTTTTCCCATTTAAAGTATTTTCCAGTTTCCATGTGGTTTCTATTTTGACTCTGGTTATGTAAGAATGTGTTGTTTAATTTCCATGTATTTGTGCATTTTCCAGTTTTTCTTCTGTTGTTGATTTTTATTTTCAGTCCTTTGTGGTTGAATAAGATCTGATTTCAGATCTTTTAAAATTTATTGACATATATTTTGTGGCCTAACCCTATGATCTATCTTGGAGAATGTGTATTTGAGAATGTATATTTTGCTCTTTTTAGTGCAGTGTTCATTATGTATCTGTTAGGTCTAGATGGTTTGTAGTGTATTCAATTCCTCTGTTTCTTTTTTTTTTTTTTTTAAGATTTTTATTGGGGGATTTGGGGGATGGAAACAGCGCTGGGGAATTGGGGGAAGGGGAACAGACAAGTTGCTGTCCTTTTGTTCTTCAGTCTAGTTGTGGAGGATGTTGCTTCACTGGCCCAAGCTGGCACCATCATTGTGCTCTTTCCGGGCAACGCAGATCAGTCGCTGGCTTCTGGACGGCTGCTCACTGCGGCTGCTGGCCGCTCACGCTGGCTGCTGGCTACACACAGTAGCCCATGGCAACCCACTGCAGCAGTGGCTGCAGCCTATGCCATCGCTGGCGAATCAGGGAAGCCCAGCTCCAGGTTGAGCTGTTGTTCAGCATCTTAGCTGTGGAGGGCAGTGTCACTGGCCCTCATATGTGGGATCCAAACCGGGGCCCTCTGGCATCCCCAGCCAGCTCTTAACCAATTCGCCACTCGGCCGGCCCCCTGTGTTTCTTTATTGATTTTCTCAGTTCTATCCATTATTAAAATTTGGGTATTGAAGTTTAAACTATTACTGAAGAATTGTCTATTTCTCCCTTCAGGTACTGTTCATGTATTTTGGAGCTCTGATGTTTGGTACATAGATCTTGATGTTTTGACCTGTTTTTTGACACATAATGCTCTCCTTTGTTAACAGATGTTGCCCTTTATTAACAGATGTTGATTCTTATTTCATTTTCCTTATATTATTTTTAGTAGTTATCCTGAGGATTACAATTAACATCTAAAACTTACAATACCCTGAGAAAGACACAAGTTAGGGAAACAAAGGCAAATTCCTTTGACTCAATCTTTCAGGTTTTCTCTCTCTCCCCTTCTCCTAGTTAAGTCAAAACTTAAAAACAGTTCTTTGACAACAAGCTCTGCTATATGTACCCTTTCTGGAACCAGGGACCAGAGTTCCACACTAGGAACAGGGGCTGCTGTTTTTAAGACCATTGTCAAACTGAGGAGGAGTGGAACAAGGGCAAGTAAAAATGACACAAACTCTTAACTGTTTTTAAGTTGCCTCTTTCTTTGTTGAGTGCTCACTTGGTTGTGTAAACTTTTGACTATTTTCCAGAGTTCTGACAAAGTGGATTCTGATATTTTTTTGCTCCATTTCCAGTGTTTCTGTGACAGTACAGGCCTTTGGCGCTGCCATCACTCTAAACGCTTCATTCTTAAACTTTATTTACCAGTTTTCAAAATTGTAGTATATTATTGCGGTTGCCAGTAACAGAAATAGATTCTGGATAACTTAAGCAAGAAGAATATATGGAAGGATATGACATAACTCACAGACTTAACAGAAAACGTGAGTAGCTAACACTTTGGAGTGACTAGACCCAGAAACTCAGAGAGTCTTTTCAAGTGGTGTTCTAGTATGTATACTGAACATACTTAAATCATAGATATCTACAATAGTATTATATTAACAATGGATGTGAGCTGAGCTGAGGTAGAGGAGTTGCTCAGATATCTGTATGGACAGCTGAATATAGATGGTCTTAACCTGAGTTAGAGAATGTTGTATGGAGAGTTGTTTAGGAGATGTGTTAAACTCCTGTGTTGAGTTTAAGATCATGGTGAGATAGCTGAATTATGTATATGTCAGGAAATTTGGATCTACGTAATACCAGCTTTCAGCTCTTACCATTCTTGCCTTTTTGTCATGTAGTTTCCTTTCTGGGAGCCTACCACATTGTTGATATTTATCCACAGTTTTCTGCATATGTAAACACTTGTTTACACAAATGTAGGATATAGAGGGTTTTTTTTTTTGTTTTTTTTTTTTGTTTTTTTAGCTGAGCCATCCTGCTACCTGTTGGTAGCTCAGCGGCTGCTCAGCTCGGGCTGGACTCGAACCGCTGTTGCTCAGAGAGGATATAGAGTTTTATGAATTGCTTCTGCATTTAATGATCTTGGAGATCATTCCATAGAAGTAATAAAGAACTCTTCTCTTTCGCTCATATGCCTCTGCATATTTAATTGTATAAATGAACCATAATTTATTTAACCCGTCTCATTGATGGACATTTAGTTATTAGTCTTTTTTTTTTTAAATAATAACTTTGTACAGTGTAAGCATAGCTATGTGGGTGATTAGCAGTTGGCCACAATTCTTAGAAATGGAGTTGCCAGGTTATAGGGTGTGCACACCTGTAATTACAGTGGATTTTCACTGTGAATTCTGAAATCTGTAACTTCAGCCAAATTCCTCTCTGTTGAGATTGTACTAATTCACACTTTATTCACAATACATGAGAAGAACCTGTTTTCATCAGACTTTCCTCAGCACAATTGTATGACCACCTGAGTGGATTTCAGTTTTAGTTCATCAGTCAAACTCACAAGTCACAACTGGCTTTTCCAATACCAAATATACTTAAGAAAAGAAGGCATACTGAGGCCTGTTTGATGTTTTCAGCATTTTGGTTGTAAGGTTGACAAGAGTGGACACAGGGAAGGAAGCTGTCAGGTTTGGGGATTCTCAGCCTACTAGCCACATAGCCTCTGTATTTGTAAGTGAGTAGCTCTTCTATATTAATGTAGCTGTAGACCATAAATTATAAGTCATGCAGTGTACACTCCTAACAGCCAAGTACAGCAGGCTAAAGAGCATTCTTGGATAAGTTATTAATATATGGCATACCCTACAGGACCCTCATCTATCTTCAGAGTTGATGTTGCAATAAGTTAAACTATCAGATATTTTCCTCAAGAGCCTGAGGGAGAAATTCAGAGTCCAGCTCTTAACCCTTTTCTATCCATCAGTATTAAGAATCTTGTAAATTTGCCAGTCTAGTAGGTAAAAATTATTTCAGTGCAGCTTTAGTTTTGTATTTCTCTCATGAGAGAAGTTCATTAACTTTTCATGTGTTTAAAAGCTGTTTGTATTTCCTTTATCTGAAGTATTCATTCGTATTCTTACCTCATTTTTGCATTATACATTCCACATGGCACATTTTTGGATTGTTATATTAGAGTTCATGATGTATTAGGGAAATTAGTCCTTTGTGGTATGAATTGAAGAATTTTTTGGTCCCAGATGGTTGTTTATGTTTTGATTTTGCTTTTGGTCATACATAAAATAGCATTTATGTAAATCATATTCATTTACTTTAAAAATATTTTCCTGATTTTGTAACTTTCTTAGAATAAGGGCTATTTCTACATCAAAATTATTTAAAATTTTTCATAAGGTTTCTTCTAGTAGGTGGCTTTAAAAAATATTTAGATTATTGATCCATCCAGAATTTATTTTAACATAAGGTATGAGGTATAAAGGTATTTATTTTTCTTCTGGATGACTGGCCCTTTGTTCCAAATACCTATTTTGAATAATCTATTTTTCCCTGTTGATTTCAAAGGATGCTTTTTGTATGCTAAATTCACTTGTGATTTGGCTTTAATTTTGGACTTTTTATTCTGTTCATTGATATTTTTTTCTTCATTGCCCAGTACCACACTGTTTTAATTATTTAAATTTTATGATGTCTTATAGGGATAGCCCTTCTTCATTATTATCTTCCTCCTCTCCCTTTCCCCTTCTCTCCTCCCTGCCTTCTACTTATTTAATTTTTCTTTAGAAACTTTTAGATCAGTTTAATTTGTTGTAATTAACTTTTTGTTTTAGAATAATTTTAGATTTACAGAAAAGTTGCAAAGATAGATTAGGGTTCCTGTATACCCTTCACCCAGTTTTTCCCATTATTAACTTTTTGCATTAGTGTGGTACATCTGTCAAAACTAAGAAACTGATATTGGCACATTACTACTTAACTGAACTCTACACTTTAAAAAAAAATTTCACCAATTTTTTTCATTAATGTTTTTTTTTTTTTTTTTGCATTTAGTTGCCATGTCTCCAGTCTCCTCTGATCTATAATAGTTTCTCAAGTCTTTTCTTGAAATGTCCTTGACAACCTTGAGGAGTACTGGCCAGTTACCTATTGAATCTGGGTTTGTCTGATGTTTTTCTCAAGATTCGTTTGGGTTTATGGGTTTTGGGAAAGAATACTGCAAAGGTTAAGTCCTCTTCTCATGACTCACATCAGAGGGTACAAAAAATCCACTGATGTTATCAGGTTGTTTAATTTTTATGATGATTGTCTTAAATTTATAGATTATTTAGGGAAAAGCAACATTCTTTCATCAGTACATTTATTGTGTGCCTTCTATGTGTAGGCAGTGTTCTAGATACAGCAATGAACAAAATAGACTAAAAGTCTGTGCCCACAAGGCTTACATTACGGTGAGGAAAAACAGACAGTAAATGAGTTAGGTAAGTAAAATATATAGTATATCATGTATTATGGAGAAGGATAAAGAAGAGGATGCATAACAAACTCTGGAGTGAACTGTACAGTTAAAAATGGTTAAGGTAATGAATTTTCTGTTACATTCTTTAAAAAAAAATCACAGTAAAAATAAACTTATATGCCCTATTTTTTGCCTTACTACATTGGTCAGGACTTACATACAGCACAACTTTGAAATAGAAGTGGTGATAGCAGACGTTCTTTTCTTATTCTCCACTTCAGAAGGATTTTGTTGAGCATTTCACCATTAGTTATGTAGATAGCTATAGTTTTTGTTTGTTTTGTTTTTATGTTTGCTTTCATTTATGAATTTTTTTAACAGATTAAGGAAATTACCTTCTATTCCTATCTTGATAACAGTTTGTTCTTTTCTTTAAAAAATCTGTAATGGAGATACAGTCATCATTCTGTATCTGCGGGGGATTGGTTCCCAAACCTCCTGCAGATACCAAAGTCTTTTTCTCTGGTACTGTTTTTTGCCTCAATATATTTCAACTGATAGTAATAGAACTATCTCAGCTTTCTATTAGTTTTTGTTTTCAAATAGCATATCTTTTTCCTTTTACAGTAATTTTTTCGTATTCTCATGTTTTAGTTTTCTCTTGTTAACAGCAGATAGTGGGCTGTCGGAAAAGTCATGGCGTATTTTTTCTGTTTTTCATTGCAAAAATGCGTCATGACTTTTCCGACAATCCAATAGTTGCCTTTTTAACCAGCCTAACAATTTTTGTCTTTAATTGAAGTAAATTTTAGTCCATGTACACTTAGGGTGTGTGTTTGTGTGTGTGTGTGTGTGTGTGTGTATTTGGATTTAAAATTTCCATTTTACTAAATGTTTTCTGTTCATCTTGTTCTTTGTTCCTTTTCTCTTCATTCTTGCCGTCTTTTGTATTACTTTTTTCTTTTTAATAGACTTTATTTTTTAGAGCCGTTTCAGGTTCCCGGCAATATTGAGCAGAAAGTACAGAGATTTTCCCTATATCCTTTGTTTGCACACATGTATAGCCTCCCTCATTATCAGCATCCTTCGCTAGATTGGAAAATTTGTTACTATTGATGAACCTATAATGACACATCATTATCATCCAAAATCCATTATTTACATTAGTGTTCTATCTTGGTGTTGTAGATTCTGTGTTTGGACAAATTATAATTACATTTATCCACCATTGTAATATCATACAGCGTATTTTTACTGTCATAAAACTCCTCTGTGCTCTGTCTGTTCATTCCTCACTCCCCCCTTATCCCTGGCAATTACTGACCTTTTCACTGTTTTCATAGTTTTGCATCTTCCAGAATGTCATCTAATTGTAATCATATTGTCTGTAGCCATTTCAGATTGACTTCTTTCACTTATATGCTTTTAAGTTTCTTCCATGTCATTTTATGGCCTGACAGCTCATTTATTAGCATTGATTTGTTGTTTGTCTGGCTGTACCTCAGTTTATTTATCCATTCATCTGTGGAAGGACATCTTGGTTGCTTCCAAGTTTTGGCAGTTATGAATAAAGCTGGTATTTATAAACATCCATGTGCAGATTTTTGTGTGGACATAAGTTTTCAGCTCCTATGGGTATATACTAAGGAGCACTAGCTGGATCATACTACACCTCTTCTTTTTCACAGTCTTGGCCCAGTAACCGTTGATCTGCTTTCTATTACTATAGATTAATGTGCATTTTAAAGAGTTTTATGTAAATGGCATCTATATACTATGTACGTATGTGTTTCTAGACACAAATATTCATATAATATATACACGCTATTTTTGTCTGGCTTATTTCCATCAGAATTATTTTGAGATTCATTCTTGTTATATATATAAATATTTCATTTCTTTTTGTTGTTCACTATTCTTTGTATGGATATAGCACTTTATCCACTTATCTGTTGATAGTTAGATTGTTTCTAGTTTTTAACTGTTACAAATTAAGCTGCTTTTATAATTTTGAGTACACTTGTTGTATGACCATAAGCTTTCATTTGTTTTAGGTAAATACTTAGGCATGAAATGCCTAGTTTATAAGTGCATGTTTGTTCTCTAAGGAACTGACAAATTATTTCCAAAGTGGTAGTAACATTTTACATTACCACCAGCAGCATATTAGATAGAGTTCCAGTTACTCTACACCCTCTTTAGTACTTCATGTGGTTATTTAGTTTTTGCCATTCTAATAGGTATATACTGGTATCCTTTTGGTTTTAATGTGCAGTTCTTTAATGAGTATTAAATTTGAGCTTTTCATGGGTTTATTTGCCATTTTATCTTTTTTGGTGATGTATATGTTCAAATTTTTACCCATTTAAAGAATTGAGTGTTTTTTATAGTTTTCTTTATATAACAGCTTAATTTGTATACCACACAATTAACCCATTTAAATTATACAATTCAGTGGTTTTTAAAATATAGTCATGCTCCCCTAGATGATGGATACCTTCTGAGAAATGTGTTGTTAGGTGATTTCGTTGTGTAAACATCATAGCGTGTATTTACACAAACATAGATAGTGTATCCTATTGCTCCTAGGCTACAAGTCTATACGGTATGTTGCTGTACAAAACAACACAAGATTAAATCAACACAAGATGCAATCAAGAGACTTGATAAACATGAGATGTGTGAGGCTGCCACTGGCATACCGTAACATTCTACTACTTTATAGCAAACTTTTTTTCTTATAAGTAGAAAGAGTGCATTCTAATAATAAAAAGTGTAGTATAGTAAATACGTAAACCAGTAATAGTCGTTTATTTTCACTGTCAAGTATTACATACTGTACCTAATTGTATGTGAAACATTTTTTATATGACTGGCAGCACAGTAGGTTTGTTTACACAGTATCACACAAACACCAGAGTAATGCAGTGCATTATGACGGTTATGATGTCACTAGGAGATAGGAATTTTTCTGCTCCATTATAATCTTACGGGGCCACCATTGTATATGCGGTCTGCTGATTAAAGCATCTTATGCGGCACATGAAAGCATCTTATGCGGCACATGACTGTATTCAAAAAGCTGTCATCAAATGAAATTTTAGAACATTTTTATCATGCCAAAAAGACACAGTGTAACCATTAGCATTCACTTCTCATTTCCCCTCAACACCTCCACCCCAGGCAACCATTAACCTACTCTCTGTCTTTTTGCCTATTCTGGACAGTTCATATAAATGGAATCCTAACAATATGTGGCCTTTTTTGAATGGCTTGTTTAACTTTGCATACTCGTTCCCAGATTCATCCATGTTGTAGCATGTATCAGTTCTTCATTTGTTATAATTGCTAAATGACATTCCAGCATATAGATATACCAACCATATTTTGTTCAGCAGTTGGTGGATATTTGTGTTGTTTCCACCTTTTGGCTTGTGTTGCTCTCTAATGCCCCGATTTCCCAGAGAAACTTTGTCCCCAGATTTTCTGATTTTCCCACGTTTTAGGCACTTGATTGTATTTTTGAACAATCTTTTGCCCCAGGCATCTGTGGGTTTTTTTGTCTACCTTACAATGATTTCAGGAACAACCACCCCTTTTCTGTCATGAGTAAGCTCTGAGCTTGTTAAAAGAAGAAGCCTGTTGTGTTAGTTCTTTAGTCGCCACAGGTATTTTAGAACACAGTTCATTGCAGATGAAGCCTGCCCTGCTCCTCTGATGCTTGGAACTCCAGGCGCTCGCTGTCTTCAGGACCTCCACTGAACCCCAGGGTAGGCACAGTCAAGGGAAAGTAAAAAATGCCCAAAGCTTTCCTATTATTTTTAAGTTGCCTTTTTCTCGATTTTGCATTTGCTTGGTTGCTGCACACCTTTTACTCTCTTTTCCACAGTACTGACAAAATAGGTTTTGATAGTTCCTGCTTGATTTTTTTGACGTTTCTGTGGTAGAATGTGCCTTTGGAGCTGCCTATTCCATCACTTTTGCTGACATAAATCTGTATATTTTTGCATTCCTGAAAAATCTTGAGCTTTGTTCTGAAGTAGTTATGTTCCTTGGAAGCAGTTTGATCCGTTAAAGTCCTGTTCTTATGATTTATTAGATGGTTCCAGAGCAGTGCTTGTTCTAGAGGTTTTTATTCCCCACTACTGAGGCAAGACCTTTCTGAGTATTCTTCCCACTTCCCTGTGCGTTATGAGTTTCCAGCCTGGCTAGAGGAAACCGGCACTGTTCCTGGCTATTTGTGCCTGCTGGATACTGTTCCCACTAGTCCTTTTGTATGGTTCTTTTCCCAACCTCATGCAATTTATTCATTCACATGTTCTTTGCTTAATACTCAAGTAGTGCTCTCTGTGTGTCTTTCTTTCTGTGTGTGTTGTCTCTGTGAAGAGCTTTCATTTCTTGTATTTTGTCCTGCCAATTTTAGCTGTCTTGGTTTCACCGGATCTCCTAAACCTTAGGAGTGTTCTGGGCTTGGCCTCAGTTCCTCTCCCTGTGCCTTGGCCTGGAAGAACTCTCAAGACATTAAGCTGGGGAAACCAAGGGCTCACCGCATTTTTTTCTTGTCTCTTTGGGATTGCTGTCCTTAATTACCTGATATCCAGGGTCTTAATAAGAACCATTGTCTCAATTATTTTGTCCATTTTTTGGATTGGAAAGGAGGTATGCATTGTTTCATGCAGGAGGCTAAATTTGGTCTCTCTTAATCCATTTTGACCAGAAGTGGAAGTCTCCCATGTTTCCTTCTTAACCTTTATTATTTATATCATTATATTTTTACATTGTTCCTCTGTTCCTTCTTTTCTTTCTTTGTGATTATATGAATATTTTTCAGTTGATTTTATTAATCAGTTTAATAATGCAATTAATTAGTGTTGCATTTAAATTTAATTGCATTAAATTACCTTTTTTGGCTATATCTCCATATATACAAATATTAATATTTTGTATGTAGTTGTTGATTGGGGATTATAATTTTTATATCAATAAATTCAGTCTACTGTGTGTACCACTTCCCACAAATTGTAGAAATCTTAAAACCATATAGATGGCTTTTACCTGCTCTTTCCCCAGTCTTTGTTATTTTTTTATTTTATTTTTTTTTGTTGTTGTTGTAGAGGGCAGTGTCACTGGCCCTCACATGTGGGATCCGAACTGGGGCCCTCTGGCATCCCAAGCCAGTTCCTAACCATCGCGCCACTCAGCCGGCCCTGTTATAGTTTTAATATGTGTTAAACTTATGTACATTGAAAACTTTACCAGCCAATATTTTAATTTTTGATTTAAGCAGTCATATGTATTTTAAGTGAAAGGAGGTGTTGTTATTTTATTCAGTCAGTATCCATTGAAAGTATCTACATGTTTATCATGCTTCATTTTCTTCTTCATCTTGGAAATTCCTTCTTGGCTCATTTTTTCCTATTGCCTGAGGAAAATTGTTTGGTGCTTCCTTTAATGGAAATCTGTTTAAAGATATTTTTGGGCTTTATTTATCCAGTTCTTTTCATGATAGCTTGCCTTTGGGTGGTTTTAAGATTTTTATCTCTTTTCTTTCGGTTTTCTATAGTTGTACTAATGTTCCTAGGTGTAGATTTATTTTTATTTACCCTAGGATTTATTATGGTTCTTCAGTCTATGACTTGCCATCTTTCTTCTTTGGAAAGTTTTTAGGCATTATCATTTTAAATGTTGCTTTTGTGCCATTTTCTCTCATATTTCTCTAACTTGTATGTTAGGCTTGCTTATACTGTTCATGTCTCCTGTCTTCTTTTTGTATTTTCATACTTTGGAATTTTGTGCTAGCATTCTGGGTATTTTCTCCTGACCTATCGTTGTTCTCTAATTCTGTTGTTTGTTTGTTTGTTTTTAATGTTCCAAAGATTTTTTTTTTTAATTGGGAAACTGTGTTTTTCCAGGACCCATCAGCTCCAAGTCAAATAGTTGTTTCAATCTAGTTGTGGAGGGTGCAGCTCAGTGGCCCATGTGGGGATCGAACCGGCAACCTTGGTGTTATGAACACTGCGCTCTAACCAACTGGGCTAACCGGCCACCCCCTCTAATTCTGTTTAAACCATTGTTGATCCTACCTGTGGATTCTTTTTTAATTTTTGTTTTTACTTTTGGAATTTTATTTGGTTTATTCTTAACAGTTTTCAGTTCTTTGAAGAAATTTTCAATTTTGTGTTGTATATATTTGAACATAGCAAGCATATTTATTTTGATGCCTGTGTCTGAAACTCCAAAATATAGATCTGTTTTCATTTTTATGTTTCTGTTGGTTTTCATTCATGCTGTCTTGATTCTAATGTGTTTGATACTTTTTATTGTGCTGAAAATGATAATGAACTAATAGTAGAAATTATTTGTAGCCAAGGTGACATTGTTTTCCTCCAGAAAGGATGAGGATGTATATTTACTTCTGTCTGGTGCCTGGGGATACTTGTAATTCAGGATTAAGTGAGTAAGATTTCAGAGTTTAAGATGATCAAAGCCCAGCTGCAATCTCTTTGAGGGTGTATGTATTTTTAATTTATTGTTACTCCTCCTGGCTTGCAGTCCTTCAGTGTTGTAGCTGAAAGGGGATGGGGAGTTTACTAGTTCCACTTTTCCCTTGGCTATCTGTGGACACAACATCCCTGTACTTCTAGCCTTCTGTGTTTGTCAGAGGTACCTTTCACCTTCTCAGCTGCTTTCTCTGAAATAGGCCCATGTCCCCTGGGTGACAGAAGTGGCCAAAAGCTGTACTCACCACCCTGGACTTTTACCCTTTTCCAGTTTTGAATCAGTAATTCCTTACTATCACTTCAACTCTTTGATATCTTCAGGCACGTTTTGAAAAGTAAAGGAAGCATTAACATTTAATGTCAATTATTAATGTATTTAAGTGAAATGTTAAAATACTAAAATAATGAGTGTTAGAACTAGTAAAAATATCCATTTAAAATATTGACATTAATATAAAAGTAAAAAAATTAATATTGACATTTAAGATTAAAGTGTTAACTTTTTTATTTTAGGTATTCAACTATAAAACAGTGGTTTTCCCATAGTAGTGTTGATCTGAATTATTTATAAGACGTGTCAGTCATTGCCAGAATCTGAATTTAAAAATTTTCCCCTTTATTTGTGTTTCTGTGCATAATAACTAGTGAAATGATAGAGTGCTTTATGAGTAGTGGTTTGACCTTTCAGTGAATAATGAGAATTCGTCAAAGTTTTTGGTGTGTATTTGCTTAAGTAGACATTTAAGGGATCTCTTTAGAAAGTTAATGATTTTATTGATCTTTGGAGAAGCCTAATGAAAACTGGAAAATGATATTTTTATTTATTTGTTTTTAGGTTGGGCTCATGTGGTTTGTGCCCTCTATATTCCAGAGGTACAGTTTGCCAATGTTTCTACAATGGAACCAATTGTTTTACAGTCTGTTCCACATGATCGTTACAATAAGGTACAGTGGATATTATCTTATTGATGTTTGAATATAATTTTTTTGTTTTAAAACTGGGAAGTACAAAGGAATTTTTATTTGTATTTTGTTTTATTATAGGCCTACATTAAAAAATTTAAATCATAGGCCTCAATCAAATTCCAGAGAGTTTTTGAGAACAAATAATTACTGTGGTAAACTACAATTACGGAAATAATGTTATTAAGGTGACAGGAATACAAAACAAAACTATATTAACTTTTTTTTTAAAGTACTAATTTTATTTATTGGTAAACATGACCAACTCTGAGCACCTGGTCCAACTCCAGCAAAGGCTGTCACACATGCACACGTGCCCACATATAATAACTTTTATCCTAACCTAGGTATTTAATATTCTAACATTTACATGACATTTTAATTCTTACAGATTTGTCATTTAAGAATAACTGACCTTTCATGTTCTTTTAAACATCAAGTTTCTATTAAATTTGAATCAATCATTTTTTGGTATAATAGTCAATATGTTATCATACATTCTTTCTTAAAAAATAATCCTGTTACAGAATATTATTTGTTTCTTCCCCCTCCTCACATTATTTTCTATCCCCAAGATAGGACTTTTGTTGTTACCTTTTTAGAAACCTTAGTTAATGTTTGTTTTTTTTCATATATTTTTTTCTTTTTTTTTTTTTAAATTTCTTTGTGGAACTGGAGGAGGGGAACAATGTTGGGGAATTGGGGAAGGGGACCAGCCAAGTTGTTGTTCTTCAATCTTCATTGTGGAGGGCGCCAGTCGCCATCTGGCTGCCCCTTGGCAGCTTGTGGCCTCTAAGGTCAAGGCTCTGTGTTACAATCTTAGTTGTGGGTGGGCGTAGCCACCATCCCATGCGGGATTCCAACCAGCAGCCTTGTTGTTAAGAGTGCGCACTCTATCCACTGAGCCATCCGGGCAGCAGCTCAGCTCAAGGTGCCGAGTTCGATCTTAGTTACGGGTGGGCGTAGCCTACCATCGAACAGGCAGTCTTGTTACACCAGCTGAGCCATCCTGCTACTTGTTGGCAGCTCAGCGACAGCTCAACTCAGGCACAGCATCACTGGCCCATGTGGGAATTGAACCGGCGGCCCTGTTGCTCAGAGCTCCTGCTCTTAAGCCAACTCTTAACCAACTGAACCACTCGGCCAGCCCCCCCTATATTTTTTCTTGGTTTTGTGCATATATATTATTATTTCATTCTCTTTTTGTATGTTAGATGATTTTTCTTTTACCTAATGTGCCTTTCAATAGTGTGTTATCATTACTTGAGGTACCTTGTTGATTTATTCCATCTGTGTGAGAAGATTCACTGCAGCCAGTTCTAAGGTTTCAAATATATTTATATTAAATGTTTATAATGCAGATTCATATTTATTTTTAAAATTTGAAAATACTGAAAAATAAAATGCAAGACAAAAATCATCCTAAATATTCTCATTCAGATCCTTCTAGATTTTTTTCTGTGTGCAGTTTTACATATACTATATATTTGTAAAAGATTTAGATATATTGCTTATATTGTTTTGTTGGTGTTTGTAAATTATTAACCTGTAAGTTATAAACATCTTTTTGTGTCAGTAAATTTTATTTTTGCCCTTATTTTCGGTGGATACTTAGCATGTAATACAGAGTATTGTTAGTTTTGATAAACTGTGTTAAGGAACCCCTTATTGTTAAAGTGCCTCATTTGATGTTTGTTCTGTGAAATTGTCCTTTAGAGTGCAGTTTCTAATTTATATTACATTAGTAATATATGAGATGGCTCATAACCTTATATCTTGTTATATTCCTGTATCTCCTTATACGCTGTTACCACTGTGTCAACATTAAAACAATCTTTGCTATTTTTAGTGGAAATATTATAGTATTTGAATGATTTTCTTTGAGTACTGGTAAGGGTAAATATTTTAAAGGTTATTCATGTTTGTTAATTGAACTTGTGTTGCTCTTTGTTCACTTTAATATTGCAATGTTTTTATTTTTTCTTACAAAGGTTTTTTTATATTAGATATATTCTTTTTCTTCTTATATACTTGCTGCATATGCCTTTGATCATAATTAAACATTTGCTTTTTAGCTTTCTTTATGTCTTCGTGGTTTTGTTGTTGGTATTCTAGCAGGTCAATTTTTCTAGTTCACAAGTTTAAATTTTTTATATAATTTACACAACTACTCTCTATTGTTTCTGCCTTTGATGCTATGCAAAGAAAATCTTTCTCTACACTAATGGTTAAATACTACTTGGGTACTTTCAGAGTTCATTTTAAAAATACTTGTTTTTCTGTTTAATTTTGAAATAATTTGAAACTTAAATAAAGGGTACATTAATAGTACAAAGAGCTCTTTCTCTCCTAAACCATTTGAGAGTAATTTATCAATATGATACTGGCACCCCTGAACGCTTTAGTATGCATTTCCTATAAAGAAGGATTTCTCCTACATGACCAGAATACAGCCATCAGAATCAAGTAATTAACATTTATGTATTATTACTGTCTACTCCACAGACCTCATCATTATTTCCCTAATTTCTCCAATTTCCCTAGTAATGTCTTTCATAGCCAAAAGATCACAGAATGCATTTTGTCTCTTAAATCTCTTTTAATCTGATAGAGTAACTCATTTTTTCCCTTGGCTTTTATACAGTAATTTTGATACTTCTGAATATTACAGGCCTGATATTTTTGTAGAAAAATATTTGGATTTTTCTAATGTTTCCTCATGAATAAATTCAGATTATTCGGTTTTAGTAGGACTATCACAGAAGTGATGCTGAGTTTTCATTGCATCTTATCAGGTGGTACATGAATTCAGTTTTTCCCATTCTGGTGATGTTCCCTTGATCACTTGGTAAAGGTTGTACCTGCAAGTTTTCTTCTCTACTGGGAGGTTAATCTTTTTTCCCTTTATAATCAATAAATGTTTTGTGGGGGAAGTACTTTTTAAATATCTTGTTCCTTGTACTTTTTGCCCTTTAATTACAGCATCCATTATTGTTTCTTGGCTTAATTAATTTATTACTATGATTGATGGCAAGTGATAGTTATCTAACCCCATAATTTCTTTTACATCCATCTGTTAGCATTCCACTTTAAGAAAAAGCTTTCTTTAGTCCCCAATTATTTATATTAGTATGAACTAATATGGACTGTGTGTTACTATTTTATTTTAAGTGGTCATTCCTCATTACTGTCATCAATTTTGATGCTCATAATTATCTCAGGTTTGGCTGATGGGACCCCTTCAAGCTGACTTCTGTGTCTTTTGACATGTTTCTACCATTCTATAAGCCATTTTTCACTTCTGACACAATAGTATGTTCCAGGCTTATTTGGTATCATTTGTGCTCTGGCCCTGGAATCACCATTTCTCAAAGAAGCCTTGATTTCTTTTAGGTGAGAATGGTATTTAGAAACCAAAGTGGGCGCTAGGTGTGCTCATACTCAGATATTGCTACTCCCAGGCCCTCTTAGTGGGAATAGTTAGGAAATAGATGTGTGTATATAGATACAGAGCAGTACACACATTCACATCTATGTTTTTTAATACTTATCGCTATATATTGAAGACTGGTCAGTCACAATGATAACTTTTGATTCAATATATGGATATATATACATACACATATATCTATATGTATTTTCTGTATCTATTGATTTATTGTATATACGTGTATAGAGAGGACCATAAACTTTTAGTAACTTCTCCAAATCTACACAGGATTCATTCTAATTTTTTAATATTCTGATCATGGTAAATAGGGGATATATAAATTTTGAAATTATAGGAACAATTGGAAAATGGATTATAGAGCTTTGGAAGATATCTATCTTTAATGGATGGTAGTAAAGAATAATTTGGAGAGCATTTATTAAGGTATTAGACACTTACTATGGACCTACTTTGTATCAGGCATTGTGATAGACACTAAGAATTCAGAGATGCATAAAATACAGGGTTTTTCTCAATGTGACATTCTCAATTAGAAAGACAGTCAAGTAAATATATAATTACAATGTATGAAAATAATTATATATTATAAATAATAAAAAATCTTACTGAATTGTTATGAAACATAATGAAAGAAGGGATTATTTTTGCCTAAGGAATTGAATAAGGCATACAAAGACGTAATAAAGGCTTTGCAGAATAACTTGGAAATTGACCTGTTGGAAAAATGATCAAATTATAATTCCAGACAGAGAAAGTAAAATAAAATAGGATAGTAGGTGCAAAGGGCAGGTGGTAGGCAGTTCAGAGAATAATAAACATTATTTTGTGGCTGGAACATTGTGGGATTAAGAAAAAAATAAAAGGAAATTTTGTGAGTGATAGAAAAGGAAACTACAATATCTGTGTAACATATCTAAATTGCAGAAAACTCACTGTGTTGACCTGTTACATTGTTAAATTTTCTCCATTAAATATATAATGGCCAGCTTTTGTACCATTTGTCATCAGATTTATGTTATTTATTTATTTTTAAATTGGGGAATTGGGGGATGGGAACAGCGCTGGGGAATTGGGGGAAGGGAAACAGACAAGTTGCTGTCCTTTTGTTCTTCAGTCTAGTTGTAGAGGATGTTGCTTCACTGGCCCAAGTTGGCACCATCATTGCGCTCTTCCCGGGTGAGGCAGAGCAGTCATGGGCTTCTGGACGGCTGCTCACTGTGGCTGCTGGCTGCTCACGCTGGCTGCTGGCTACACACGGTAGCCCATGGCAACCCACTGCAGCAGGAGCTGCAGCCTACGCCGTTGCCGGCTACTCACGGCAGCCCAGCTCCAGGTTGAGCTGTTGTTCAGCATCTTAGCTGTGGAGGGCAGTGTCACTGGCCCTCATGTGGGTTCCGAACCAGGGCCCTCTGGCGTCCCAAGCCAGCTCTTAACCAATGCGCCACTCGGCCAGCCCTGTTTTTTTATTTTTTGACCACTTGTATTTTCTTGTATGAATTCCTCATTTCACTGACATATACATTTTGTTAGTAAACATAATGAATGGCATGTGTTACCTTTAAGTTACCTTTTAATAATTTTTAAGAAATATGAAAAATTGGGGCAACATAGAGATTTGTGAATTTTTTTCAGGTGGAGGCTTGTGTTCTTCAGAGTCAAGGAAGCATTTGTTTTAGAAAGCTGTAATTTCCATAGAGAGCAGTTGACAGAAGATATATATGTCCTGTATATATCCTTTTGCATAGTCTTTATTTATTGGATGTCCATGAAGGAATGAGTGTTTGCTTAATAAGTATAGAAAGGATCATAACAGACCAAACAAAGAAGCAAATCAAAAACACCTTAAAACATGGTGTCATTGAATTGTAAAAGCTTTAAAATAGAGGAAAGCTTGTAAATTGCTAGTTCAGCTTCCTTTCAATTTTTTTCAAAAGGAATACTGGTGGATAGCTATTAAGAGAAGTTTTTATCAACATATTTAGCATTTGGGTGAAAAAGCTTGAAAGTACTAAATATTCTCTTCGATTTTTAGGACTCCTGTTAGTGCTTGTGAATCTAAACATTTCACACATCCATCATTCATTTAGCCAGCATTTATGGCATGTCCTATTATATGTACCAGGCACTGCTGGAAGCATGGGGAATACACAGTCTGATATGGTAGGATAGATGTGCACAAATCAGCGCTTGTTAAACAATGTAGTGTGTGCAAGCCTTCTACAATAGAGACTGTTCACTTAATCTAACCTAACAGAGCTGAAGCAAGAAAGGGGAAGCGTCTTAGAAAAGGTTACAGCTTCTCTAAATTTAAAAAGAGGCCTCCAGGTGCTGGCTGTGAGGGGAGGAGACAGGAGGAAGAGCACATGAGTGGCCATTAATTTTACAAACTGAAGGAGCAAAAGCTTTGAAGTGGGAAATAGCAGAGAGGGGGAGAGAAGAGGGGATGACAGTGAGGGAGAAGGGCAAGCAGTGTTGCTAGGACTTTGAATGTGATATGTGGAATGCTGAGAGGTTGTCAGGACCAGATTTTCAAGGGCCTCATATATCATTTTAAGAAGTTTGAACTTTATCTCTACTGAAGGGTTTTTATACTTGGGAGGGATTTGCTCAGGTATAGCTACCATTCTATTGGGTAGTGAAAGGAAGATTGGGAGAAGGGGGATAGAAAGAGACAAAGAGAAGTTACATAGAAACTGTTGAGGCTTTCACAGTGCTCCAGAGAGGTAATAATGAGGGTTTGAAGTAGGAGAGTGATAGGAATGAAAAAGGGACAAGACATTTAGGTAACGTGTAAAGAGGTTTGATTGATCAAGCTTGATGATCAGTTTAGTGTGACAGAACTTGAGGAAGGAAGAAAAATCAGAATGGATTTTCCGTTTCAAGAAGATAATAAGTACTAGGCACATCATTACCACCTGAGATAATGTATAGAGGAGTCAAACTGACTAATTTCTTAGAACAGAGACACTGAGTTTGAAATTCTTGGCATATGTTCGTGGGATTTACTACCTTGTTTGTAAAACAAGTCTTTTGCCTACAAGTTGTTCTCTAGCATATAGTAACACTATGACAATAAGGTCCCAAGATATTCACATTTCTGCCAAAACACTGAATATTTGCTTTTGTAAGAGGTCGGACAATTAAATTCTTGAACTTGTTGCAGTGCTGTTGCTAACCTTTTTTTGATATCAGAGGGATTATTCATTATGAATTTGTACCCACTGGACAAACAGTTAACCAAGTTTACTATTTGGAAGTGCTGAAAAGGCTGCATGAAAGCGTTAGACGACCTGTACTTTTTGCCAATATTTCATGGCTCTTGCATCACAACAATGCACCAGACCATCTCACACGGTGCTGTCTGAGGGAGTTTTTAGCCAGTAAACAAATAACTGTATTGGAACACCCTCCCCACTCCACCTGATCTGGCCCCCAGTGACTTCTTTCTTTACCCGAAGATAAAGGAAATATTGAAAGGAAGACATTTTGATGGCATTCAGGACATGAAGGGTAATACAATGACAGTTCTGATGGCCATTCCAGAAAAAGAGTTCCAAAATTGCTTTGAAGGGTGGACTAGGTGCTAGCATTAGTGCATAGCTTCCCAAGGGGAGTACTTCAAAGGTGACCATAGTGATAGTCAGCAGTGAGGTATGTAGCACTTTTCCTAGGGTGAGTTCAAAAACCTAATTGTCAGACCTCATATGTGTTTATTTTTGCCTGGCACTTTATCCTCGTTACTGAGTTGAACACTTAAAATCTTTTTTCTTTTATGGACAATCGAATCATTTGGAAAAGCAAAACAGTCTTGCCAACTGTATCTATAAAAACATCCTTTTACCTTTTTTGGTACCTCAGCTCATTCTAACTTTGAATTTCCCTATTTGGCTTCTTTGTGTTGTCTTTGTCTTCTTCCCTCCCCCCAATTCATACATATACACATTCTTATTTTTTGTTATATTTGTCCTTTGTGTGTTTTGTGCTTTTGTGTTCAAGTTCACTTCCAATTGCCTTTTTCTCAACTCCAAGGCTCAGCGGTTATTTTATTAAATAGGGTTTACTAAGGACTGTGGAAGAATGTTATTTAATGTTATTTCTTTGCTCCTCTTACTTCCAAAGGCAGCAATCCAATCTGAACTTTCTGGAAATGACAGCACACAGTGGTTAACTTTAAATATTTCATGGGATTAAAATCTCACCAACATACAAATTGCCGGTATCAAGTTTTTTTCATGTTAATTTGGTGTCTTGGGTTCCTTTAGATGTTGATGTAATGTAATCTGCCAAGTATAATTGGTTAAGAGATAAGATTTTATAAAAACTCACACTTAAAAGGAGATTACGTTTCTGGGCAATATGATAAAAAAGGCAAGTCAAATATGACAAATTTAGTTTTTCCTTTGAACCAGTATTATAACAGAGGGTTAGATTTAAGACTAAAGACTTGATTCTAGTAGAAATTAAACTTACTAAAACTAGCTAAAGTACAAATGTGGTTGGCTCAAAAGCTACAGTAGGTAGTCTCACAACATACGTGTACATGGGGAGTTGGACCTGGAACTAGAAAGTCAGAGACTAGAAATTGATAGTGTCCATTCCATCTTTGATTAGGGTCCTACAGCCTCTTTTCTCCTGTCTTAAGTCTGTTTCTGCATCCATTTAGTAATCTCTAACTCTGCTTCCCATTTTACCTGAGTTCTCTATAGGTAACTGACTCAATGTCCTAGTTCTAAATTTCTAACAGAGCAACTCTGGTTTAAGCACTTGGGCTTAGAATAAGGCATTTTCACCAAGGGAAAACATCATGGGTACCTAGATGCGATTCCAACATAAGAAATTGATTGAACATAGGGGACAGTTTCTACAAAAGAGATATGAATTGTGTAGGTGTTCTTCTTTACCTTCCTGTCCCATAAATGTTTTGTTTAAAACAACTGTAAAAAAGCCTATAAGTGGTTCCTGATGTACATATGCCAAATTGCATATGCTGATTCTTTAATAGAATAGTACTCTGCATCAACTTGAGATTTCGGTCTTTTTTTTTTTTTTAACAATAAAAAGTAATAATTCACAAGCAAGTTTTTGCACAACTTTTAAAAGATATGATTTAGGTCACTTGATGATTTCATGAGAAACAGATCCAGGGATAATTGTGTATTGGGGCTTACACACTGAATTAAGGCATAAATTTTTATTTAGTCTACTGTGTTTAAGCTTGGAATCAATCTGCATAAAATTGAGTAAACTGTGAACTGTGTGAGTTGTTTGATTTTAAAGGAATAAGTCTCAGTAAAGTATGTCAGTTTGCTGGGGACATCTCCTGTGAAACGTCAGGTTTTTCTAAACTAGTGATTCATTACCTTTTTTAGATCTTCAGGAGTCTGATAAAGGAAAAGGAATCTTTCCCCAGAATACTATATACCCCAAATATGATATAAAATATTTTACATATACTATCCCAAGGATCATAGGAATACCCCTTGATAAGATCCTCAAACTCGGTGCCTCCCAATCATGATGCGGATTACCAAATTTTAGATTACATCAAATAATACTTAAATAATTTAATATTTGATGTATTTAAAAATAATATACTTTAAATTAAATATATAAAGTTTTTAATACTTTGGCATGTTTTTCTGATTTTTTTTTTTGATCTGTAAATAAGAAAAGAGTTATAATTATGCCAAATATACAGATTTTATTCTTGGCTCTTAATTTTGAATGACTACCTGTAATGTTTGTGCCATAATTTGCTTCACCATTCACATATTACTAAACTTTGAGGTTTTATTGAACTATTTTTCTGTTATAAACAAAAGCATGACAAGAATCTCGTTTCACCAAGCCTTTTTTTTCTATGTTTTGGATTATTCCCTTCGGCTAGAAATCTAGAATTAGAATTATTGTGTCATAGACTATACCTGTTTCTAAAGTTCTTACGAGTATAATATTGCCTCATTGTTTCCAAAACTTTTATAGCTAATAATTTATGAAAATGTCATTTTTACCACATCACCTATACTGAGTTTTAAATACCATTTTAAATATTTGTTATTTTGATAATTGAAAATGGAATAATTGAAAATTACTTTA
Source organism: Hipposideros armiger (assembly GCF_001890085.2). Taxonomy (NCBI): domain Eukaryota; kingdom Metazoa; phylum Chordata; class Mammalia; order Chiroptera; family Hipposideridae; genus Hipposideros; species Hipposideros armiger. The sequence continues at coordinate 826,655 of NW_017731784.1, forward strand.
ATTTTCATTTGTTTGATTACTTGTCAGGCTATCAGAACGGTATTTCTTCTTGTGAATTGTCTTTTTTGCCCATTTATCTCTTAAACTGTTAGGTTTTCTCAAGTTATGAGCTGTTTAAATAATACTAAATTTTTATCTGTATAAACACAGGTATTTTCCCACTTTGCCTTTTTGTTTTGGTTACTTAAAGAAGATATTCATAGACACAATTATGCTTTATAGTTTTTTTGGAGGGAGGGGTGTCATATATACAGGGTGATGAAAAACTTGAATGTTTTAAAAGTAATTAGGTTACATATGGATATACAGTATAAACCAACTTATAGCGTTATTTTTATTTTCCTGTACTTGTAACACAGAGATGATTCTCTGTGTGAACAATTTCTGCACATAAGCACAGGGCAGCCTTGTGGGACTAGGAAGTTATATATCATGTTAGCAGCAAAGTTCGAGGAAATGGACAGAATAATAGCCACAACCCTTCCTCTACAGATGGCTAAAATCGGATACTTTCTGCATGCTGTAAGTGAGATATAGAAGACAAATGATACAACTTCTGTAGTTATCAAAGTTACATGGAATATGAAAATGACTTTGTTCATTGTCAAAAGCTATCTTTAAGGGGGAAAGTTCAGTTGCCATAATGGTGACACCTGTTAGCACTAATAAGCAAAATGCTGAAATTAAACATGTAAGGGTTACCAGAATGTAATGTCTTTTGTGCCATAATACACATATGGTCTACTCTTTTTTGATGAAGAAAATAGTGGTTGAATCAGATATCCTTGTATGTTGACAGTTTTTCTTACACCTATGGGAAGACCCTGACAACATGTTGCAGCAGGCTGGGGTTCTGCCCTCATCCATCCTGCAGCATGGAAGTTCCTTTATGTCATCTTCCACACTGCTGGAGCAGGCATTCTGTTCTGTCAGATTGTTTTTTTCTTAGATACATTTGTGTTGAATGTAAGTCATAACTGATTAAGTTGTTAGAAAGGGAAACGGCAAGATGATGATGTGCATGTTCAGAAAGGGGATGGAAATGGAGGTGTTATGTAGGTTGGGAGACAGCATACATTAGTATTTTAAAAGGAAGAAAATTTGAAGTTTTATTTTACAGGGCCATATAAATATCATGTCTATACTTGTAATTGCAAGGAGTAATAGGATGATCACAGGTGCCAGATAGAGGAGAAAAACAAGACATCTAAGAAGAAAATCATAAGGATACATTTTGGGTCTAAAATTGGAATAATGAGGTTTCATCCTCCAACAGTAATGTTCAGCAGTGCTTGGTAATAGAATACCATGAAATAATAGTGTCAAGTAGAAGCATAGCAACAACTTATAATATTGATGAGGTTACTACTGACGGTGAGCATTTTCCTCAAATTGTAGAATACACAGTTTGCCACTTTTTTCCCATTATAGGTCTAATTTTTTTCCTTTGAAGTTCAAAGCATTGACCTATTCTGAAACTGTGCCCGCCCAAATTCCCAGATAATAAACCATGTGATTTTTTAGGGGATAAATCAAGTGTCTTTTGTACCTGTCATCTTTCCATCACAATGATGAGGAAATAAAGGAATGCAGAAAATTCTGGGTTGAAGTGTAGGCTACAGGATTGGTGTGTGATAGTAGGGGGCATATCGATTTTTAGAAAAACATAAAAATAATTTGATGTTTTCTTTTAAGATTGATTTTATTTTTTGAAAGTGTTGAATACTTTGTGTGTCACTTCATCTCCGTTCAGTTTTATTCATGTAAACATTTGATTGGGGTTTTTACATTTATCTAGACTCTTGATTTCTTTTGTGCCTAATATAAACATTTTTTGGGTTTATTTCTAATTTTATTCAGATGTTTTTAATTTGTTTACTTCCGTTTTTATAAAGGTTTAACTTTTATCCTACTTCTATAACATTTTTTCTTTTGTTTATTTTTAAGTACTTATTTTGGAATTGTCATGTATAAAATAATAATATAATGAAACCAACCAACCTCCCCCCTGGCCCCCCACTTGATAACCCAACTCCAACACATTACCAACTCTTAGCCAGTTTTTCATACAGCCTCTGTATTAGTTTCCTAGGGCTGGCATAGCCAAGTACCACAAATTAGGTGACTAAAACCACAGAAATTTGTTTTCTCAAAGTTAGGGAAGCTAGAAGTCTAAAATCAAGGTTCTGGCAGGGTTGGTTCCTTCTGAGAATTCTGAAGGAGAATCTGTTCCATGTGTCTCTCCTAGCTTCTGGTGACAGCTGGCAGTCCTGGGCATTCCTTGGCTTGTAGGTTTATTTATCACCTCAATCTCTGCCTTCATGCAGCTGGTGTTCTTCCTTTGTCTCTGTGTTCTCATGTGACCATCTTTTTTTTTTTTAAAGATTTTTATTGGGGAATTGGGATGGGAACAGCGCTGGGGAATCGGGGAAGGGGAACAGACAAGTTGCTGTCGTTTTGTTCTTCAGTCTAGTTGTGGAGGACGTCGCTTCACTGGCCCAAGT
>NW_017731784.1:835023-838445 GCF_001890085.2 Hipposideros armiger
GGTGGCAGCTCAGCTCAAGGTGCTGAGTTGAGTCTTAGTTGAGGGCAGGCGTAGCCCACCATTGAACAGGCAATCTTGTTGTTACACCAGCTAAGTTTTCTTGCATGTGATGAGCCATTTTCCTAATGTTGTCCAGATTTTCTCTTTTATTTTTGTCCTTTATCATTTTGACTGGATCTCTATGTTTATCTTGTTTGGAGTTTGTTGAGCTTTTTGGATTATTATTTTTCATCAGTTTTGGAAAATTTTCAGCCATTATTTTTTTAGATATGGTGTCTGCTCCTTTTTTTCTTTTCTGGTTTTCTCATTATACGTATGCTGGTCTTTAGGTAGTATAATCTAAGATATTTGTTCTTTAGAATGTTAACTATTTGCTGATCCTATTATTTTAAGTTTGTTGTATTCCCCCCCCCCCACTGCCAACTCAAATCTGTTGAGCCTTGAGCCCCTTTAGTGAGTTTTAAACTCCAGAATTACCATTTGGTTGGTCTCCTAAGACTAATATCTGGGTCCCCCTCAAGGACAGTTTCGAATGCTTACTTTTTTTTTCTTGTGTATGGGTCCACTTTTCTCTGTCTTTGCATGTCTTGTAATTTTTTAATTCAAAACAGGACATTTTACATAACATATTATAGACACTCTGATTCTTCCCCTTGTGAGGTTTTTTTTAAAATTTTTTTATTTTATTGGGGAATTAGGGGAACGGAACAGCGTTGGGGAATTGGGGAAAGGGAACAGACAAGTTGCTGTCTTTTTGTTCTTCAATCTAGTTGTGGAGGGTGTTGTTTCACTGGCTCGTGTTGGTATTATCATTGTGCTCTTCCCGGCGATGTTGGTATTATCATTGTGCTCTTCCCGGCGATGTTGGTATTATCATTGTGCTCTTCCCGGCGATGTTGGTATTATCATTGTGCTCTTCCCGGGCGAGGCAGTCGCTCGCCGGCCGTTGGATGGCTGTTCACGGCAGCTCATGGCAGCTCACGCTAGCTGCTGGCTGTTCACGCTGGCTGTGGGTCACTCACAGCAGCCCACTGCAGCTCCATTGCAGCCTATGCCAGCGCCTCTCAGCAGCCCAGCTCCAGGTCGAGCTGTAGAGGGCGCAGCATCACTGGCCCTCCTGTGGATCCGAACCGGGACCCTGCTGCTCAGAGNAGGACGTCGCTTCACTGGCCCAAGTTGGCACCATCATTGCGCTCTTCCTGGGCGAGGCAGATCAGTCGCCGGCTTCTGGACAGGTGACCGTCTTTTTACAAGGACACTAATCATGTTGGATTAGGGGCCCACTACCCCACTATGACTTCATTTTAACTAATTACACCTGCAATGATTCTATTTTCAAATAAGGTCATATTCTGAGGTATTGGGGGCTTATTAGGACTTAACATAACTTTTTGAGTGGGATGCAATTCAACCCATAGTAGTCTGCCCTCTGCTCCCCCATTCATGTTCTTACAACGTGCAAAATACTTTTATTCTATCCCGACATCTCTCAGTCTTAATCTGTTCCAGCATCAATTCTTAAGTTCAAAATTTTATCTAAATATAATAAACTCAGATGTTTCAGATCTCATGAGGCATGGGTGAACTCTGGGTGTGGTCCAACCTGAGACAAAGATTTTTTTCCTGTGAACCTATGAAATACAGAAAATTTATCTGCTTTCAAGATACAATGGTGGGGCTGGTATAGTGTAGACATCTCTATTCCAAAAGGGAGAAATTGGAAGGAGAGAGAGGGTGAAATTGGAAGGAGTAAAAGGATTACTGGTCTAAAGCAGTTTTGTAACTCAGCAGAACAAATTCCATTAGGAGAATAATTCTCTGTGGCTTGATGATCTGTCTTCTGAACCATTGGGGTTTTCCTGCCCCTTAGTCCTCCTCTAATGATACCTTACCATATAGGTTGAGGGCTGGAGTATTGGGTTTTTGGTTCCACAGTGTTTGTGTTCCACCCTCAGCTTTCATCTGTATCTGTTCACTGTGCCACAGAAGGTGGTTTCTCTCTATGCCCTTCCCTCTGCCACACTTTTGCTCCTCCCTTGGTGGTGTATGTTTTTGATGTTTTGGAAATGGGGTTGCTCTGTGGTTTTGGTCCAACCTCAGCCTTTGGTAGGCTCTGTATATCTGGGCTTTGGGGTTTCACTGCTCCCTCCCTCCCTTCTTATGGCACACTTTGCTTTGTGTCTGTGGAAGGATTTGTGAGGGAGAGAGCTTCCTGCTTCTTCCCCAGCCTGGAAGACAGAGCTCTAATAGTATTGTTAGCAGATCCTAGGGTAGGAAATTTTTCCTGATCCTTGCCTAAGATTAAGAGGTATTTTTCCTTTGTCCTCCTAACCATGGTTGGTCTTTATTCATGCCATGGACATGATGGTTTGCTGCCAGTCCTCCAGATGCTTAAAGGTTTTGAAAGGAGTGTCTTGGCAAGAGGTGGGATTTCCTCTTTCCCTCAGTGGTGCCTGATTCCTTCCTTCATGCCTGCACCACCAAAGGGGGTTCGTTCTGTTGTTTTGTCTCCTTGCTTCCAGTCTTCTCCATGAGTTCCTTGTAAAAATTCATAGAATAGAGCCTGTGAATGAGTGTGAACTTTTTTTCTGTCTGTGATTCTGTACTGTTGCACTAGCCTACAATCAGCCTTTAGTAGTTTGTTAAAATTTTAGCTGATTTTTTATTTGGATGTCTTCCTCCCTTGCTCTATCATTGGTGGACATTCTGAGAGCCTTCTGGTTTCTAGCGGGTTGTAGCAGAGAGTGCATCACTCCTTGGAGTTTAGTCTTCGGTTTCTTTGCAACTGCATATCTTATATAGTTTCAAGATGAGTTGTAATTGTATAGTTTAAATGGCTTTTTCTTTTTAGGTTTGGTGTGATGGTCTTTAAGCTTTCTACTATTTAGGTAGGGTTGGAATTTGGCTCCTGAATCCTTTTGATATGAACACTGTTTGTTTTATTTTAAAAAATTAGGTCAAAGTGCGATCCCCCCCCCGAAAAAGTGAAAACTTTCAGGCTATGAATTTGCCTCATAAGTATAGCTTTATTCACTCACTTGACATTTTATTTAGATGTGATTTTTTTTTGTTTGTTTGGGAGCATTTTCTCAATAATCCTCAGTTTACAGTTTTTCTTCTTGATCCATAGCTATTTAATGAGAATTTCAAAATTATCAAATTACTATTTTTCTACTTTGATTCATGTGTTTCAGGGCTCTGTTAGATGCATATATGTGCTTATAATTGTTATATCTTTTTTTTTTAGATTTTTTAAAATTTTTATTGGTGAATTAGGGGGTGGGAACAGTGCTGGGGAATTGGGGAAGGGGAACAGACAAGTTGCTGTCGTTTTTTTGTTCTTCAGTCTAGTTGTGGAGGACGTTGCTTCACTGGCCCAAGTTGGCACCATCATTGCGCTCTTCCCGGGCGAGGCAGATCAG
>NW_017731784.1:841665-873654 GCF_001890085.2 Hipposideros armiger
GCCCCGGTGAGTTTTATTGTTGTTTGCTCGTTTATTTATTTAATGACTTGGTTGGAATAGTTCACTGATGTCTTGTTTTCCCAACAATGTGTAGCCTCAGGTGGCTCTTTTTTTTTAAATGTTAAAGTGTCATTTAAGGCTGTTTTTTGTCCTTTATCATTGTTTCCGTGTTGATTTTCTGTCTGGAGGACCTGTCCATTGGTAACAACGGGGTGTTGAAGTCCCCAATATGATAGTGTTACTGTTTATCTCTGTCTTTATTTCTGTCAAAATGTGTTATATATTTAGGAGCTCCCATGTTGCATGCATAGATGTTTACTAGGGTTATGTCCTCTTGTTGAATCAATCCTTTTATTATTATGTAGTGTCCTTTGTCTTTTATTGTAGTCTTCATTTTAAAGTCTATTTTGTCTGAAATAAGTATTACTACTCCAGCTTTTTTCTCAATTCCATTTGCGTGAAATATCTTATTCCATCCCTTTACTTTCAGTCGTGTGTGTCTTTTGATCTGAGATGAGTCTCTTGCAATCAGCATATGCATGGATCTTGTTTTCTTATCCACTCAGCCACTCTGTGTCTTTTGATTGGAGCATTTAGCCCATTCACATTTAAAGTGATTATTGATAGGTGCATATTTACTGCCATTTTGTTATTTGTATTTCTGGTCTTCCTGGGTTAGCTTGTTTTCCCCTTTCTTCTGTTTAAAAAAGTCCTTTTAACATTTCCTGCAATGCTGGCTTGGTGGTAATGAATTCCCTTAAGCTTATTCTTTTCTGAGAAGCTCTTTATCTCTCCTTGAATTTTAAGTGATAGCCATGCTGGGTAGAGCAGTCTTGGTTGTAGGCCTTTATTTTGCGGTACTTTGAATATTTCCTGCCACTCCTTTCTGGCCTGTAGAGTTTCTGTAGAAAAGTCAATTGTTAGTCTTATAGAATTTCCTTTGTATGTAACCTGCTGTCTTTCTCTTGCTGCTTTTAGGATTCTGTCTTTGTCTTTAACCTTTGCCATTTATGATGTGTCTTGGTGTGGACCTGTTTGGGCTCAGCTTGTTTGGAACTCTCTGCATTTCCTGGGCTTGTATGTTGATTTCCTTCACCAGGATAGGGAAGTTTTCAGTCATTATTTCTTCAAATACATTCTCAATCCCTTGCTGCTTCTCTTCTCCTTCTGGTATTCCTATGATGTGAATATTGTTGCACTTGATGTTGTCCCACAGGCCCATTAAACAATTTTCATTGTTTTTTATTCTTTTTTCTTTTTGTTGTTCCAGCTGGGTGATTTCTGCTATTTTGTCTTCCAAATCACTGATCCGATCCTCTGATTCATGTAATCTACTGGTGATTCCTTCGAGTGTGTTCTTCATTTCAGTTTTTGTATTCTTTAATTTTAACTTTTTTATGATTTCTCTATCCTCCTTTATGTCCTCACTAAGTTCCTTAAACATTCTTATTATCAGTGTTCTAAACTCTGCCTCTGAAAGGTTTGATACCTCTGTTTCATTTAGTTGCATTTCTAGAGGTTTCTTTTGATCTTTTATGTGGGACACGTTTCTTTGTTTCTTCATTCTGACTGTTGCTCTGTGATTGCTTCGATGTATTAGATAGATCACCAGCGAGTGAGTCCGTGTGCCGACTCCACTGGTTCTCAGCCGCCCTCAGCCTCACGGAGTTGAGCAAAGAGAGTCCTCACTAATTTCTACTGCCAGCTATCGTAGAACTCCTTTCCCCGGCAAAGTAACTCTGGGCTGGTGAGCTCGGTGTGGGGCTGGAGGGTCTCTTCCCCCAACCGGAGAAGCCTCCCCACCGCTGAGGTGTCCCTCACGGGGTTCGCCCTCTCTCACCTCCTCCCCTCTTACCAGACTCGACGTGGCCTCCTCTTTAAGTCCTTCATTTAAAGGTCCTGTTCATCTGGTGTTCAGGGCACTTCCGAGGTTGAATATTTTATAAATTATTTGTAATTTTGGTGTGATCCTGGGAGGCAGTTGGCACAGCGTCTGTCTATTCCTCCATCTTACCAGAAATCTCAGCCCCTTTTCTAATGTCTTTCCGTTTTTTTTAAGCCTGACTTCTTAGTTTGCCTTTGAGTCAACATAAACTACATGATAGTCAAAGATTGTATCCCCTTAGCTAGTTAGATTTTAATCCTTTGCCACTTGATGTATATGTGATTTAGAGATTATTTTCCAGGAAGATCACCCAAGGTTCTCTCTTGAGTTGTTTCTGAGAGTGTGCAGCCTTGAACATGCATAGTCTTTCAGATCATCAGGTATAAATGTGATTTTATTTTCAAGTCTAGATTCTTCAGAGTTGCCCCTAGGTCAGAGCAGAGCAGCTTATTGTTCAGCCAGTTTTTGATCATAGGTTGTACTAAAGCCTCTTCAGCTTTATTGTTTGATGGCTTTATGTGTGGCTTTGGAGAATACTTTTAATTAATTAATTAATTAATTAATTTATTTATTTTCGCTGAGCCATCCTGCCACCTTTGGCAGCTCAGCGGCTGCTCAGCTTGGGCTGGCAGTCGAACTGCTGTTGCTCAGAGCTCAAACTCTTGAGCGAGCTCTTAACCAACTGAACCACTCGGCCAGCCCTGGAGAAAACTTTTAAATCTGCCCCAAATCCCATTTTGATTTCACCGTATTGGTTGCAACCTAGTTCATGTACATAGCCTTCTGGACTTCCAGAGAGAAGTGTGATCCTAGGAAGACCCTTATTTGTTGTCTCTCTCTTATTCTTCTGGCTCGCCTGCTGCTTTGCTTGTTTCTACTAGTGTCTTGGAGCTGCCAGTCCTGTCTTAATTGCTCACCACCAGAAAGTTTTTTATAGTGCCCTTAGGCATGAACTTCTCCAAGCCCTGTTCCAAATAAAGTCCTCTCAGGCAGAGCTGCTGAGCTGTTTGTTCTTCAGTCCTAGCACCTAGGTAGAACCTCTGCATACTGCTCTGGAGCTGGGCATGAGGACAGCACCCTGCTTCTCCAGAAGTGACACCTGTACTCCGACGAGGTGCTAGGAGGAGGGAAGGGTATTGTAGTCCCTGTACCTGTTTCTCCTAGCCTGGAACTTCCATTCTACTAGCAAGCTGGGGAAGGATGATAGGGCCCCAGGATTCTTGGTTTGTTGTTAGGGTGGGAGTCTATGAGTGGGAGCTACCAAGGATGAGTAGGATGAGAATCACTAGAGACTTGGCCCTCCTAGGATAAAACTACAGCCTTAGACTGGGGGCTGGGAGGAGAGGGAGCCCTCATTTTCTTGACCATACCCACCCAGAGGGGAACTCCCATCAAAGGGAGCTGTGTGTATGTGTGTGTATGGGGTGGTGATGGTGGTGATGGGAGCAGATTATAGCTCAAATGTAGCAGCGCCACTCACTGTTCTTACTGAGATTTAGTAGATTTTCTTGAATAAAATTTTCTCTATTTGCTGATGTCTTTAGGACCATTTTTAGAGACTTTAAATTGTTGTTTTTACCTGTGAAATGACTAATTCAAGGAGAAGATACATGGAGCTCTTTACTCTGCCATTCCAGGAGTCTGGAAGTCTTACCTCCTCTTTTTTAATTTTTCAAATAAATATCCATCATATATTTTAGTTCTGTTGAATGGTCAAATGATGGTATCTTTTCACTGTCAGCTCTTTGGAAGTTACTGAGGTATTTGAGGCCTATTTGCATATTTCTCCTGAATTTCACAAAACAAACTTATTTTAGTCAGCTTTGTCCTTTTCTTTTTAAAAAATGTATGTTAAGTTCTTCCATTGTAATTGTTTGATACTCTCTTCTTGTCATTTGAATAAAAATGTTCTTATTCAGTGTGTCTAGGTTGGTTTTGTTGTGATTAGGGATTTTACTTTTTTATAAGTATAAAATAATTTTTTATAATTCACTTCAGTCTGAATCCTTATTTTTCAACAAAGGGTTGAAATCCATTTACATGACTAGATAATAGGCTTTTTGGGTAAATACTGTTGAATGGTGTTATTGGCACCACAGTGCACAGTGAGAGAAATCTCTCTAGGTTTAAAAATTCATGTGATCCTATTGAAGCTGGCTAGGTTATACCTTCAGAAATTGGTTTCTTTTTTGAAGTGTATCACCTGATTATATGTAGATAGACATTAATTTTTGTAACCTTCCAGTCAGCTATTAATATTGTTCATTATACAGTGATACTCGTAGATTGCCATTTACATAATTTAGTATTTCCTGAAAGGTGGTACTACTATCTATCAGCTATTTTCATCTGGGAAAAGGACCAAGTTGCTGGGAGTGTTCATTGACTGATATCTTTTAGGAGCGAGCATCTCTTATCTCCTTGTCTAAGGTATCTTCCTCTCCCAGGAGTAGTATGTCAGGGTTGGGAGGGCTGAATGAACCGCCCATTTGGGATTCTTGTGGACATTTGGAATGGCCTAAACCTTGCTCATTCAAATAGGACTCATTCATCTTTTAGCTCTCAGTTCCCTGCATCAAACTCCCTTAGATATGCTACTTCCAGAAGAAAGGAAAGACAAAACTTCTTTTTACACCCTTGTTACAGGAATCAGTTGAATATTGGGGAGGAGGTTTTAAGACCAAAGTGTGGTAGGTTATCTTTTGGCCTCCGGCCTCAGTGCCTGTGAAGATTCTTCTTATCTTGCCAGTTTTTTGAGTCTAAGAAAGATGGTGCCTTCTTGAAATCCTACTAGGTCTATTTATACTTGTATGTCCTTGTATATGTTTTCATGTTTGTATTGTTTGTAAAAATTAGACTACTGTCAGAAAAAAAATAAATTCATGTTTTGTGGTAAAGTTGGTTAGATAGTAAATCTGATCTTGACTTCTGAAGAGAATTGTAGAATTCAAATTCCTATAAAGCACTTGCAGGGTTTGTTTCATTTTTTCTTATCCTTTCTCTACCCTAAGACTTGCTACATTTGTGATGAACAAGGAAGAGAAAGTAAAGCGGCCACTGGTGCTTGCATGACATGTAATAAACACGGATGTAGACAGGCTTTCCATGTGACATGGTAAGTATGTTTCCATCATTGTACAGTACTGAAATTGGGAATATCTTGTAAATTAAAGACTTAGGTACCCAAATGTTATTTACAGTAAATTTTATTGGGATAGTTTATATGTTTAGATTTACTTATTTGTAATAAAGATAATTCTAATAATTGAATGTATTTATCAAGAGTGAATTTTTTGGTCTTTATAAATTATCTTTATATACCGTATTTAATTTTCTAAAGATGAAAGTCCTTTTTTTGGAGGGTATGAGATATATACTAATACTGTAATTTTGGAGTGTTAAAATTGGAAGGTCACATTGAGAAGATGATGATGATTAACTTTAGCACCTTTTAAAAAGTATGAATATCATAACTTTAGGTTTCAATTCCATTTCTTCCATTGTTTTTGACTGAAAAACACAGCTAATGTTTTTTTTGCCTACTGTACTGTGCTATGACTTGAAGCATTTTCCTTCTAACAATATGTAATCTGCATTCATGGGCAAATACTGTTACATGTCATTTCAGCCTTTTAGAGGCCTGACCTTTCCATTTGTACCTCTTATACAGATTGAAAAAGTAAAATGAAGTGTTAATTATTGGGGGGGCAGATTTCTTAAAGAAATTCAGTGTCTCTTTTTGTGATGTAAAACATGCTTAAATCTTCGTCCTTGTAACGGATAAAAAGTATATATTAAACTATAAATATAACTTAAAAAATTTTATCAGTCACGGATTGGGGTAAAATGTACTTGGTCACGGCCAGAATAAAGCTGTTTATATCCCTTTTTTTCTTTTAGGAGATCTAACAAACCTTACATGATTGGAAGTGAATTTGATTTATTTACATGTATACTGTGGATTGAAATTTTATTGACATACTTGGCTTTTATTTTCAGTGCTCAGTTTGCCGGACTACTTTGTGAAGAAGAAGGTAATGGCGCAGATAACGTCCAATACTGTGGCTACTGTAAATACCATTTTAGTAAGCTGGTAAGAATTTAATATTAAAATACGTGATTACTTTTGACAATAGAGTTGACTTATAGAAAAGGCATGATAGCTATTCCTTTTCCTTTGTTTATTTTGCTGGAGTTTAAGTTTGCTTAGCACGTTCTTTGAGGGGATTAAAAGATCTAGTAATTTTTAAAGATTTTACTTTGTTTCAGCTTGTGTATAAAGCTGAATATTCTAAAATGTAATTTAGAATATATATTAGTTAATAGTAAATGTTGGTATACATTTAGTTGAAAAAAACAAGTGTTTAAAGAACTCTATAAATTCAACACTATTTTCAGTTAATTGGATTTTGGACATTTGATTATACATTTTGTGATCCTCTATCACTTGTTTCTCATCCTTTTGCTTTATTACTAGTACCCTATATTTATATTTATACTTATATTTTTTACTAGGAGATAGTAAAAGTGAAATAAGTCTGTTTTGTAACTTCTTAAGGATCTTGAGAAAAATATATTTAAATACAACTTTGGGAATATTTTAGATTTGCTCAGTCTTTACTGTTACACAGTAGCATGGATGATTGAGTTAGTAATATTTGATTGACTGTTACATACGTTGTTTCCATATTCCTTTGAAGGATCAATATTTCTTTAATGTCCCAAGTGTCTATTTCTTAGTTGTCATTGATAACAATGAGATTTGTATACTGCAAGTTTAAAGCTTCTTTGTTTTCTTTTTAGTATTTTTTAAAAAAAAATTAAATTTTTTTTTTTATTGTTACCTTTCCCTTGTGGATGGGGCTTTCTCTTTAACCTTCCCTCCCTCTATACCTCCTTTCCTCCTTTCTTTCTTTCCTTCCTTCCTTTTAAAATAAATAAATAATATTATTAGGGGCTCCTTTCTCTTGAAATGAACAGCTTAAAACTTCAATATTCTGATTCATGCATATAAAAAACTTAGGAGTATGTATATATATTTTTTGATATTGAAGACTGATTAATGACTGACAAAGAATATTATTGAATTGTTTTAAGAGAAATTTTGAGATAGTAAAATTGAAAATTTTGCTTCTTAGATGTTAAAAGCATATTAGAATTTTCATTTTCTAATTGAGATGATATAGATAAAATATAGAAATAATGAAAATGGATTTTGAAGTTTATGTAAATAGACTTTCCTCATTGCTAGTTATTGACATGCTGTTCTCCCATTTGCTAGTTGGGGAAAAGAAGGTTTTCTTTATGTTTAGTAATGTTTAGTAATTTATTAAGATTGTATAAGCTCTGCATTTACATGGAATTTGAGCATCTTTTATAGTCATTTTTATTTAGTTTAAGCTAATTAATTATGGTACCACCAAGTTTTAAACACCTTCAATAACTCTTACCATCGTACTTTATTATGAAGTTGTGTAAGTATTTTAAACAAAAATGTGTAATACTCTTAGTAATGCTTTGAAAAATGCATGGATCTAACACTGACATTTTCTTTTTTTTCTTAACTGCAAAAACAAGTTTTTATAATACTGTATGCCTTAATACTGTAAAAGCTTCTTGCTTTTCCTAGTGGCATAAAGTAACTCTTAAAATACTTTCTTTTCTTTTAGTCTTGGCATCCTTCTTTAATATCGCATTCTTTATTTTGGTTGAAACTTCTTTTTTTAAAACCAGATATTGAAAATCATAGTTGATATTTTTAATGAAGTGGTTTTGTGATAAAGTGACAAATAAGCTACTGCTTATTTGAAAATATAGTCTGTCTGCATACATTTTAGTAAATGTACAAAAATATGGCATTAATACTAAATTTAGGGTTAGATTTTTTTTCTTTATAATGCAATAGATTATATATGGATGGTGTCTAAACTGGATTATATAGTTTAAAATAGTGAGACTTTTTTTTTTACTTCAGTAAACATTTTAAAATACTTCACACTTGAATTCGTTTAAGCCTAACAAAAAGATTATTTAAAAAGTTTTATATACATATACATATATGTATATATATTTTCTTTTTTAGAAAAAGAGCAAACGGGGATCTAATAGGTCATATGATCAAAGTTTAAGTGATTCTTCCTCTCACTCTCAGGATAAACATCATGAGAAAGAGAAAAAAGTAAGTGGATTTGTTGTTGCTAAATATGTAGCACATCGACTTAATAGATTTTTTCCTTTTTTAGATAAAATTAAAGTTCTTGATAGCTGAATGGGGACATTGAAATACTAAAAATTTTTAACTAATAAAAGAGTATTAAGTCAAAGAGCAGGTCTAAAATAATGCCATATTTGTGAATATGGTTGTATCCATTTCAACTGAAAGTTTGAAATACACCTTGATTGAAAACATGAGAGGGATTTCTTCCATGTGTTACTGTGGTCATCTTGTGAAATCTTTAGGTGACTTCAGCAATAATAGTTTTGTTGCTATATATTATTAATTGATTATTTCACGTGTAAGTAAAAGTATCTTCAGCTTTTTTTCTTTATAATAGGACAGTTTGGAAGTTCTATATATTCTTGACTGTTTTTTTTTCTCTCGCAGTGGTTTATTATTTTTTTTAATGGCCAAATATCATACCATTTGTTTGAGAATATTTTGTCTTTTAATTAAAACACTAAAAGCTTGGCTAGTACTAATCTTTCTTCTTCTGACTTACCTGTTTCTGCTTACATTTTTTACATATTTTAAAGTATATGAGTAATTTTTAGTAAACTAATAGTAAGTAGAATCATTTATAGGACATATTGCCAACATAGGAAAAGGATTACTATGAATTGTTTTTAACAAAATGATGATACAAGGGACACCTTCAATTGGAAAAGAATATTACTCTTAAACAGTATCTATAAACCAGTTTGGAAAATGTTTCTACAGATTGTGTTAAAAACTAAATCACCTAACATTTTCATTTTTGTAAATACGTAGGATCTGGGAAGGTAATTGAAATGCTAATGTTATTTAAAAACTAATTTGGTTTAATTTATGTTTGTGCCTTTTTTCAAGGTAAACATTTTAAAAGCTTATGTTTTTAATTTTGAGATAAATTTTCCAATTATGAGTAAAATAATAATTAAAACTTTATATTTACCTTTAGAGCACTGGTTGGGTTTATATAATTTTTTTGTAGGTCTATGGCAGCAAGTATACATACTCATTTTGATTTCTTTAATGAGGTGGTTTTGTGATGGTGACAATAGTAGGGTTCTATCTTGCTGCCTATTGTTTGGATTGCTGATGGAAAAATGGCAGATTTGGTTTAATTAGTGGTTTTAGTAAGAAGCACTGTGAGATTTTATTTAAGCCTTTTAATCTATGAACAAGGGACTCTTAGGTAGGGCTCATTATAAATTGTGAAGAGGGAATTCTTACCAATGATGTCCTGTTCTGCTATTTCATGAGCATTATCTTGTTTAAAGAAGTGTTCACTGTATGATCTTTTTTTAATCTTAATATATACCCTCTCATGTTATTTATTTATATTTTTTTAAATTGGGGAATTGGGGGGATGGGAACAGCGCCGGGGAATTAGGGGAAGAGGAACAGACAAGTTGCTGCTGTTTTGTTCTTCAGTCTAGTTGTGGAGGACGTCGCTCCACTGGCCCAAGTTGGAACCATCACTGCGCTCCTTCCGGGCGAGGCAGATCAGTCGCCGGCCTCTGGATGGCTGCTCACGCTGGCTGCTGGCTACACACGGTAGCCCATGGCAGCCCACTGCCACAGGGGCTGCAGCCTATGCTGTCGCCAGCGACTCACGGCAGCCCAGCTCCAGGTCGAGCTGCCGTTCAGCATCTTAGCTGTCGAGGGCAGTGTCACTGGCCCTCACATTTGGGATCCGAACCAGGGCCCCCTGGCGTCCCAAGCAAGCTCCCAACCATCGCACCACTCGGCTGGCCCTCATGTTATTTTTTAAAGGACAGTTATTAAATGTAGTACAGTGTTAATAAATACCAGTGCTGATGACTTTATTTATTAGTGTTTGTTTTGCTCTAAGAATGAATTAGATTTTTTATTTTATGTTTTTTTTGCAGTTGTTGAATACTAGATTAAAAACCAGTTTGTTGTTTAGTTAGACTTGATTAGCTTTCAGTTTTAGCAGTTGACATTTTCATTAGTGTGTAAATACTATTTGAATCTTATTTTTAGCATATATAACTTTAATACAACTTGGTTTTGTTGTCAAACTTAAAATCCATATGTGCATTTTATTTTGTAATAACTAACATTTTATGATAATCTGTAAAGGTTGTGAGGTAAATATACTATACATTTATTATTAGACTTGTTTGATTGCCTTTGTAATATTTGGGAAGGGACTTTTTTTATTATGGTATGATGTTAAGTGATAATATAGCTGCAAAGATTGGGTGTTGTATTCTATTTTCTCTCCATCCCTTCTTGCCTCTTTTAGTAGGCAAGGGTTGATTTTGAAAACATGCTTATCATGTTATAAAATGTTGCATTGAAAGGTAGCATTCATAATTCATTCAGATTTTAGTATTTTAGAATACTATATATTAGCTAAATTTTGACGATATTGTTCATAAGATATGTTAGAGGGACTCTTCCTGAATTCGTTTATCTACCTTCATACTGGCATATATTTTAAAATACCATTTATTAAGCTACAAGTGATGATAAGGAATATTTAATACTAAATATTATGCTATCCAAATCACTTACTTAAACAATGAAATCAGTAGGTTAACTTTTTATATAATAAAAAAAAAATCATAGCCTTTTGCTTTTCAGAGAATTACTTTGTGACCCAAGAGATATTAATACTGGTTAGATAGTAACTGAAATGCCAGTAAGGAGAGAAGAAAAGTTAGTGTATGAGATATGACTTTTAATAAGTTTCTATAAAAATGGAAAAATTGGCATATGTTTTTAAAGCAATCAGAGCACATGTTTGAAAGTACATGAATTACAGCCATGTATAGGAGAGTAATTCAGTCATGAAATAATTTGAATCATGAATTATTTAAGAAGAATAGCTTCTAAAACTGTTAATGTTAGTTAATGTTTATTATATAATAGAATTTTCTTTTATGCCTTAGTGTTTACAGAAGCACTGCCATAGAATGAGATGTGGGCAAGGGTTAGGAAATGGAGAGGCTTATCATCTATGGTAACATGTGGTTGTATTGGGAGACTCCCAGTTCAGAAAGAAATTTTTTTATTTTTTTAAGATTTTATTGGAGGAATTGGGGAAGTTGTTGTCCTTCAATCTTAGTTGTGGAGGGAGCAGGTAGCTCAGCTCCAAGTCCAGTCGCCATCCAGCCGACCATAGGCAGCTCGTGGCCACTCAGCTCAAGGTGCTGTGCTCAATGTTAGTTGTGGGTGGGTGTAGCCCACCATCCTATGCGGGAGTCGAACCAGGAACCTTGTTGTCAGGAGCATGTGCTCTCACCAGCTGAGCCATCCTGCCACCTGTTGGCAGCTCAGCGGCAGCTCAGCTCAGGCACAGCTCACTTGCCCATGTGAGAATCAAGCTGGAAGACCCTGTTGCTCAGAGCTTGCGCTCTTAACCAACTGAGCCACTCGGCCGGCCCCAAAACGTTAACATTTTATCATGTTAGCTTTATCATATCATCTCCACTCCCTTGCTGTCTTTCCATTTCTGTCTTTCGGCATCCCCATCTTTTTCTGAACCTTTAGAGAATAAATTACAAATATAATGCTCTTTAGCCTGAGTACTTAATGTGTAGTTTTACTAAATATGACTAAAGTTCTATATTATTACAGTATAGTTATCAAAATCAGTAAATTAACATTTTTATAGAACTATTAGCATCGCTTCTCGGCCTTTTGGCTAAGATCCAGTGTAGAACTATTAGCTAATCTACAGATCTTATTCAGATTTCACCCACTAATTTCCTCCGTGCTGAAGCGGGGACCGGTAAAGTTCCAGGATCCAATCCAGGATCACACATTACATTTAATTGTTGTCATATCTCTTCAGTTTTTCCTGGTGTGGAATAGTTCCTCATTTTTTGTCTTTCATGACCTTGGCATCTTTGAACCCCTATTTCAGGTTCTCTGAGGCACTGCCTTAGATCTTAACAGTGAATTTTACAGCCACACCCTTATTTTATTCTTCGTACAGTGATTTTTTTACAGTGGCCTAGATTTTATCTTTGAAAACCATTCCTTACTGTTAGCATTATTTGCTATATAGAGAGATGGAGAATTTTCAAACCTTGGTTCTTTTTTGTCAGTAGTTCTAATTGAGTTTATTCCTCTATATTCCTGCTTTTTATTATAAATAGCAAAAAAATCAGACTATACCTTCAACATATTAAATAGAAAATCTCCTTGGTTAAATCATATAATTCATTAAATACATGTTATATTTTGTATGCCACCATAGGCAACAATGTTGGTAAACTTTCAGTTACTATATAACAAGAACTCCCTTTCCTCTAATTTTCAGTTATATATATATATATTTTTTCACTTTCTTTTAAGCTTGCCATAGCAGCCTTCTGAAAGGCCGTAAGGTTTCTAGTAACATTCTCTTCAGGGCTCATTAGGCGTCACTCGTATTTTGAAAGCCTTTCCAGTTTCTGCCCATTGCCTAATTCCAAGCAACTTCCCATATTTTTTGTTTGTTTGTTTGTTGTTGTTGTTGCTGTTATGGGAGCATCCTGCTTCTTGTAACAAAATCTGGATCAGTAGCTATTATTGCAGCATAACAAATTACTGTAAAATTTAGTGGCATAAAACTACAGTATTTATTGTCTCATAGTTTCTGTAGGCCAGGAATTTGCATTTAACTCGGTATTTGTAGCTCAGGTTTCTCATCAGATAGCAGTCAACATATTGGCCAGACTACAGTCATTTGAAGACTTGACTAAGGCTAGAGGAGATGCTTTCGAAATGGCTGATTCACATGGCCGGCAAGTTGGTACTGGCTGAGCAAGAACCTCAGTTTCTTTCTGCATGGATCTTTCCATAGGGCTGCTTGAGTATCCTTGTGATATGGCACCTAACTTCTTCTAGAGTGTGCTCTAAGAGAGAGCAGGGTTGAAAGCTGCAATATTTTTTGTGACTTAGCCTCAGATGTCACACGTTGTCTTTTTTTCCTTAGTTGATATGTCTTTTTTAATATATATAAACTATTTATTGGTGGTAAAATATATATAAAGTATTGTTTGGCATTTTAACCACTTTTAAGGCTCACCCTTTTTGCAATATTCTGTTGGTTATATAGTGCAGCTTGTTCATTATGGGTGGATACCATCCAGGGGCAGAGATCATTGGGAACTATTGTATCTTGGAGGCTAGCTACCACACCCTGTGAATTGGGCAGATATACTGTGTTTTTTTTTTGTGTTTTTTTTACCACATTTTCACCTACAAGTCCTAGTATTCATTAAAGATTTTACCTGAAATAAATTTGACACAAGGTGATTTTCTAAATCCATCATTCATTATACATTCACTAGTTGGCATTCTACTGAAAATTAGGGCTTCCCTCCTTTTTTCCCTTTCTTCATTGTAATGGGGATACTCTACAGAGGAAATCAAGAAGTAGCAATAGATGCAGGAGGAAAGTAGAAGAGGCTAGTATTTTGGAATCCAGGGGAAGTGAATATTTCAAGAAGGAGGGTCAGTGCTCAGCAGTGTTAGATGCATATGAACGATCAAGTAATATAAGGAGAAATGTATGTCCTTTGGATTTGTTAACCTGAAATTAAAAAAGCAGAAATGAGAGGTAACAAGCATTTTTTGGGGATTAAATAACTGAAATTAGGGGGCACAGATTCAGGCAGAAGCCCCAGTCGTTGTCCCAATTACAGGGTGACGGGAAGGGGTTTTTATGAGAAAAGGAAAAATTATATGACTAGAAGAAAGAAATTCTTATTGGTGCTAACAAGCCAAGTTACTCTTTAGCTATACATGATTAATTACTGATTCTGTCTTCAGATAGAGAGTCCATAATCAAGTCCTTGTGTTCAGGATGTCTTGTTTTTCTGTTGGCTTTACAAACAATTGTTTGTAAGACTGTGCTGGTCTAGCCCAGTTCAAATAGTTTATAAGACCCACAAGGCAGTTGGCTACTTTGGAATGTTAGCTTCTACCTCCTTTTCTTAAAAGAGATTTTTTTTATTGGGGATTTGGGGGAGGGGAACAGACAAGTTGCTGTCCTTTTGTTCTTCAGTCTAGTTGTGGAGGGCGTTGCTTCACTGGACCATGTTGGTATTGTGATCATTGCGCTCTTCCCGGGTGAGGCAGTTGCTCACCGGCCATTTGACGGCTGCTCAGAACGGCTCACAGCAGCTCATGAAAGCTCATGCCAGCTGCCCAGCCAGCCCCACTGCAGCCCACACCGTTGCCAGGAACTCACGGCAGCCCAGCTCCAGGTCAAGCTGTTGTTCACCATCTTAGCTGTAGAGGGTGCAGCGTCACTGGCCCTCATGTGGGATCCGAACGGGGGACCTGCTGCTCAGAGCTGGGGTCCCAAGCCAGCTCTTAACCAACGCGCCACTCAGCCGGCCAGCCTTCTACCTCCTTTGGAAATGGCTCCACTTATGTCAACTTTCACAGATGTAATGCTAAAGAAGTTGCTGAGGGGGAGTTTCAGTGTAAAGTTGAGAGAAGTTAATTGAAGTTGTCTGCATCACTACTCTTGCAGTTTGGGGCCATTATTAAGTAAAATAAGGGTTCCTTGAACACAGGCACCTGATAACCTAGACAACTATTAAGTGACTAACAGGGGGGAGTGTATTGTGCAGATGCTAAACAAAGGGATGGTTCACTTTCTGGGTGGGACAGAGCAGGATCCAACGCGATTTCATCTTGCTACCAGAATGGCATACAGTTTATAACATATGAATTACTTTTTTTGGAATTTTCCATTTATATTTTCAGACTGTGGTTGATTGACCTTGGGTAACTGAAATCAAAGAAAGTAAAATTGCAGATAAGGGGTGGGGAAATTTCTGTATTAAGAAAAGCCTAGGACATGGTACACAAAGGCTTGGCTTAGCGGGATGGAGCCTGCATTTTCTCAAGACACCTCACAGCAGCCTTTTAAGCTCTTAACTGCCAAGGTTCATGGTGCATTTCCCAGATATGTGGGGGAGGAAGAAAAAACTGGACTGAGGCTGGCTCCTCTGACTGCCCTCCCTTCCCAACCCTTGAAGCATCAGGTGCTGCCGCCCCTTTCCGCTGTTGCCTAGAGCCCCTCATCCGCTCTGCTTCCCACTCCAAAGGTCAGCGTTGCCGTATCCTTTGTGTTATAACTATTTTAAAAGCAAGTGATTTTTTTTTTCGCTTTAAAAATGGACAATAGCAGAAACAAACCAATCTCAAACTTTTAGTTGTAGTATTTCAATAAAGTGGGGGGATGGATGAAGCAAAAGTATGTAGTGTATACAGACAGAATATATTAATAAACAGTGTAGGTAGTTCTCCAACCACTTGTACTTCTCTGTTTGAGCTTGTTGTACTTATGAGAGTGATGACATGGACCCCAAGGTTCTCTCTGCAGTTTTTCCTGATAAAATTTTTTATTACGGTAAAATGCATTTAACATAAAAATTTACTGTCTTAAACATTTTTTTTTAACGATTTTTTTTATTGGGGAATTGAGGGGTTGGGAACAGTGCTGGGGAATTGGGGGAAGGGGAACAGACAAGTTGCTGTCGTCTTGTTCTTCAGTCTAGCTGTGGAGGACGTTGCTTCATTGGCCCAAGTTGGCACCATCACTGCGCTCTTCCCAGGCGAGGCAGATCAGTCGCTGGCTTCTGGACGGCCGCTCACTGCGGCTGCTGGCCGCTCACGCTGGCTGCTGGCCACACATGGCAGCCCATGGCAACCCACTGCCACAAGGGCTGCAGCCTACGCCATCGCCGGCGACTCACAGCAGGCCAGCTCCAGATTGAGCTATTGTTCAGCATCTTAGCTGTGGAGGGCAGTGTCACTGGCCCTCATATGTGGGATCCGAACCGGGGCCCTCTGGTGTCCCAAGCCAGTTCTTAACCATCGCACCACTCGGCCGGCCCTGTCTTAAACATTTTTAAGTGTATAGTTCAGTGGCATTAAATACATTCATATTGTTGTACATCCATCACCACCATTCATCTGCAGAACTCTTTTCATCTTGCAAAACCAAAACTCTTAACACTAACTCTCCTTCCCCAACTCCCAATCCCCCTCCCCTGCCCCCAGCCCCTGGCAACCATCATTCTACTTTCTGTTTTTTAGGAATTTGACTACTCTAGATTCCTTATAAATAGAATCACACAGTATTTGTCTTTTTGTGACTGACACCTGTTTCACTTAGCATACTGTCCTCAAGGTTCATCCATGTTCTGGTGTATATCAGAGTTTCTTTCCTTTTTAAGGTTAAATAATCTTTTGCATGTATATACCACATTTTGCTTATTCATTTATCTGTTGGTGGACACTTGCATTGCTTTCACTTTTTAGCTGTCATGAATAATGCTGCTATGAACATTGATATGCAAATATCTGTTCAAGACCCTGCTTTCAATTCTTTTGGATATACTCAGAAGTGGAATTGCTAGATCACATGGTGATTCAGTGATTAATTTTTTTGAAGAACCCCTATACTGTTTTCCATAGTGGCTGTACCATTTTACATTCTCACCATCTAAGGTTCCAATTTCTCCACTCCTTGCTAACTTCTTTCTCTCTCTAGTAGCTTTGTACCTTCATTATGATAAGTTACTTGGTGTTTGGCTCTTTTGTTTATCTACTTGGGACTGATTATTGTCAGATAAACTTTATGTACTGATTATTGTCTGATAGCTAAATAGAGGAAAAGTGAGAGGAGTATATTCAAATGTAAATTTTTGTTGATTTAGTATGAAGTTCTAGACTATACTGTCCAATAAAACTTTCTGAAATGATGGAAATGTTCTATAACTATTTTTTTATACAGTAACCACTAGCCACATCTGCCTTTTGAGCACTTGAAATGTGTCAAACTGAGGTATTGAATATTTAATTTAATTTTAATTAAGTTAAATTTAAATAGCCACATGTGGCAAGTATGTACCATATTGGACAGCATGGCTGTAGAAAATGAGAGCCTGTTTGTTTATGTTTTAGGTTTTCTGGATAAACATTGGGGTCATTTGTGTATAATTTATAAAGAATTTTTACACAGTTTCTTACTTTGTTTAACCATTTACTTCATCATGAAGTGCATTTCTCTCATTTGAACACAAATAAGTTTTAGGTTAACCATTGGAGTTACTTTGTACTAAGTCATCAGGCAACAGGTAGACTGGGAAATATTTGTGATAAAAAATTATGTATTAATAGTTTATTTTTAATTGATGAATTATTAGCAGAATCTACTTAGAAAGAGGATAGTTACCTAATGTGCTTCTGTGTAGTAAAATCACTCGATAGATGTTTTTACTGACTAAATTCTTCTATAGGTCTTTTTTTAACCTTAATTGTCACATGTAACCACAGCTGATTTTTAAAAACGTATGTGGTCGTAGTGGTTTCTGAAATTGAGTACTACTAGCTTAGGTTAGTCTGAATGGATAAAATAAATATACAGGTAAGTCAGAGTGAGATAGGGCCAGTGAGAGGAGAATAAAGTAGAAATTTAGCAGAAGCTTCCCATGAGGCAGTAGGAATTTCTAAATGGATGAAATTGTATTTAAGAAAAGTCTTGAATGTTGTCAATGATTTTTCTTAAGGAGCTATGAAGGTACAGTGTTCTCAGTAACATGAACAATATTTTCAGAGTATAAAAATTAGAAAGTTCAGGGCCGGCCAAGTGACGCTTTGGTTAGGAGTTGGCTTGGGATGCCACCTCTAAGTAGCAGGCCCCTGGTTCAGATCCCACGTAGGAGGGCCAGTGATGCTGCGCCCTTTACAGCTAAGATGGTGAACAACAGCTCTACCTGGAGCTGGGCTGCTGTCCATTGCCGGCAATGGGGTAGGCTGCAGTGGGTCTGGCTGGCAGTGGGCGTGTGCTTTCGTGAGCTGCCATGAGCCACTGTGAGTGGCCGTCCAGTGGCCAGCGAGCGACTGCCTTACCCGGGAAGAGCACAATGATAATACCAACATGGGCCAGTGAAGCGGTGTCCTGCACAACTAGACTGAAGAACAAAAGGACAGCAACTTGTCTGTTCCCCTTCACTGATTTCCCAATGCTGTTCCCCTCCCCCAATTCCTTAATAAAATCTTAAAAAAAAAATAGTTCAGAGTATTTTAAACACAGAGAACGTTTAGTTCGTTGAAAGAATGAGGTAAAAGGGAATAGAATGATAAGCATGAAATACAGGTTGGGGCCATTTATGGCAATTCCAGTAAGAGGAGTTTGCATTTAATAAGATTATTCACCCAGTGTTGTATGAGGTGACAGAATTTGGGAACCATTATGATGACTGATATTTCTGTTTATAGTATTTATCCAAGTTTTATATATTTGTTTTGCCATTAAAACAATGGAATTTTTTTATAAGTCTTACTTGCCTTTTAGGTTTTTTTCACCTTTGTATTGTCAGTGCTTATGTACAAAATAAATAAGTACATTTTTTTACTTAATGAGTGAAATAAGGAAACCAGTTTGTAGAATGATGATGACGCCCACAATGACAGCAAAGCAACAATAACGTGTGTAGTATTTACTAGATGTTAGACACTGTCAGGTACTTTACGCGTAAATGTAATATCCATATAATTTCTAACAACGAACTTTTGAGATAGGTACTAGTATTATTTTTCTTTTTTTGCAGATGTGTAAACAATGACATAGAAGTTTAACAGCTTGCACAAACTAGTAAAGTTAGTAAAATAGAGCTGAATGTGAACTCATGTAGTTTGGCTCCTGATTCTGTCTATGCTCTTAACCACTAGACTATGCTGTTTAAACATGTTAGCCTGAATTAGATTAAAAGTGAAGCCTAAACTGAGCCTAATAGCTATAGGAATGGAAGAATATGGGAAATTATATTCAAGGTGCTGATGGAATAAAATCTGTATGGCCTGGGATCTGATTGGTAGTAGTAGGGCAAGGGGAAAAAAGTGCATTATAGGTGACGGATAGTTATAGGCTGTCTAAACTAGGGACATGGTACCATAAGTACAAGTAGGGATTTGAACATTATAAAAAGGAGGAACTGATGAGATTGATTGTAGTCGCATTAAAATTTAAGGCATTGTGGAATGGGAAACATTTAAAGGCAGTTAGAAATGTGAACCCAGAGTTTGAGATGGGTCAGATGTATATTTGATC
This sequence comes from Hipposideros armiger, assembly GCF_001890085.2. Lineage (NCBI taxonomy): Eukaryota > Metazoa > Chordata > Mammalia > Chiroptera > Hipposideridae > Hipposideros > Hipposideros armiger. The sequence continues at coordinate 860,845 of NW_017731784.1, forward strand.
CAAATAAATGAAATTATTAATATTTTAAAAGCTTGCAAACTGAGGAGATTGTTTTGATAATAAAGACATTAGAAGAGTTGTCACGTAGACTTAAATGATGAGACTTTGGACTGAGATATTGGCACATTAGACATAACGAAAGGGAAAAACAATTTATTTGAATCATATTCTACGTATTGCCTCCAAATAAGCATTGATTTTTTTTTTAAACATTACTATGTTTGCTCCAGTGATTCTGTCAAATAATGATCCTCTTCAGTCTTTATTTTCTTCCATCTCAATTCAAACCCAGCACTTACTTAGTTTTGGCTTTATAGTGAAGTTAGACTTCCTTTGTTTTGTGTGACTCACACTGTGTCTCTTGCTTTAGATATCTTTTACATGACTTTTTAAATTTTCTCATTTCATTTTTATACTACTACTTGTCATCAGTATATGTCTTATTGCCAGATTTTCTATTCTGTTGTGTCTCAAAGCTTATCCGCCGTATCTTTTGTACTTCACCATTATGCCTAATATGGTTTCTTGAATACAGTGAAACCATGTGAAATGCTTACTTTTTTTTTTTTTTAACCCAGAGTTTTAAGTGTGAAGGTAATGGAATAAAGATAGTATTGTTGACATCTATTGAGTAATTAGGAACTGATTTGAGAGGACTTCTAATTTTAGTTGCATTGAACATAATGTAGTAGTTACATAGACTTTTATAGGCAAATAGGAATATGAAACTGGAGCAAGAGAAATTAAGGGAGTAAAAGGTTTTTGCTGAAGTCATGAAAAGGGATGGTAAGGACTTTTATCCTTGGAGGAAGGAAAATGTTTAGTATTAAATATTGAAAATGAAATACTTGTTAACAAGCAGAAATTAGTGAGCATTAAATCAGTTATTATTAACTAGCTGATTTAAAAACAAAGTGAATGCCAAAGTGAATCTCATAGAACCTCTAATACCTAAAAAGCTCAACAAGATTCTCAGCCCCCTTTTTGGTGGTGGGGGTCTGAAGAGAGGGATTGGATATTGTAAATCCACTCACATAGTTCCAAGACACTTTACTTGTTGAGCAGGTCCCTGAATTTTATTGTTTTCTTTTTCAACCAGCCCTGCTGTGGGAGGTATGATAACATCAGAGTAAGAGCTGTTGAGACGGATGCTACTGACTTACTAGCCAATAGTGAAATCAGACAGAGACACTTGTACTAAATCCTGACATGCCTATTGGTGACAAATGGCAAGGAATTTAGGTTCTCCTGGGGAAGCATTACAGACTTGTATTGGAGTTCTTGCAACATGTGTATGGACTGATGTTGATCCTCAGGAATGAGTGATATAGCAAAGAAAGCATTAGCAGTGTCCAAGACAACCCACTAAGTACCGATGGATATAGTCTATAATAGCTGTGGCTATAAGAACAATAACTAAACTCAGTTAAAAATAATTCACTATAAGCCTCCAGCTTCTGTTAACCTTTTATCACTTGGCCTTGCAGGGCTTTTGTGTTGAGATATTGCATCTCTTTCTATCCCTGGTACTTTTAAGTTCTCAATCAAGGTTGTTGTTTCCCTTTGTCCTTTTGTAATTCTGTTTCTGTTGGACCACCAATTTGAGGAGCAATTTGTGTGTCCCATTAGAACTTCCTTATTGGGAGAATACCCTTTGGCATGATAAGCATACAGCACCGGTTTGCAAACCTTTTTTTCTGTAAAGAACCAGATAATAAGTATTTTAGTCTTTGCAGACCTCGTTATGGTCTCTGTCACATATTCTTCACTTTTTTTTTTACAACTCATTAAAAATGTAAAAATCATTGTTAGCTTGGATGCTATAGTTTGCTGATTCCTGATATAACATAGCAGTTCCTACTATACCTTGAAATGTGTAAGCAGTAACAAAAGTACAGTTAATTGCTGAAAGGCGTGACCTACAAAGTCATATTAGCTTCCTTACTGCTCTATGAATCTGTCCACTGCATCCTGGTGCCTTTTTCTTCTATGGGTCCAGGTAGGATAGTGATTGGGTTATCTCTATGTGACAGAGTCTTAAAAATTTGTGTGTCTCCTCTTTTCATGTTCCCCAGTATACTTGGGTTGGTACATGTGGCCATTGATTGATGCTTCCTGGGGACAGGGAAACCTCATCCTCATCTCCAATCATTTTTCTTCTTAAAGCAAGTGAGGTTGCCTTAAAGAGTGAGGAGATTGAGGAAGAGGGAGAGATTGTGTGGGTAGAGAGTGGCTTCCCATCATTAAATACAAAGTCTGACAATTAAGTTGGCGAACTCATTCTAGAAAAAGTGCTACATACCTCATTGCTGAATATCACTATGGCCACCTTTGAAGTACCCCGCCTTGGGAAGCTATGCACCGATGACAGTGCCTAGTCCACCCTTGGAACTTTTTCTGGAAGGGCCATCAGAGCTGTTGTTGTATTAACCTTGATGTCCTGAATGTCATCAAAATGTCTTCCTTTCAATATTTCCTTTATCTTTGGGTAAAGAAAGAAGTCATTGGGGGCCAGATCAGGAGAGTAGGGAGGGTGTTCCAATACAATTATTTGTTTACTGGCTAAAAACTCCCTCACAGACAGTGCCATGTGAGCTGGTGCATTGTCATGAATTGTTGGCGAAAAGTTCAGGTTGTCTACCTTTTTCATGCAGCCTTTTCAGCACTTCCAAATAGTAAACTTGGTTAACTCTTTGTTGAGTTGGTACAAATTCATAATGAATAATCCCTCTGATATTAAAAAAGGTTAGCAGCATGTTTTGACCTTGATTTGGACTGACTTATGGAGAATTGGCCGACTTCCATTGTGCACTTTGATGCTTTGTTTCAGGGTTGTATTGGTACACCCATGTTTCATCACTAGTGATAACACAGCCCCAAACACCGTCTTGCCTCTCCAAAAGGTCTTGGCAAACTTCAATTCTCCTTTGCTTTTGTTCATCAGTGAGTTCCTTCGGGACCATTTTTACACACAACCTTTTTCATGCCAAGATTTTTACTTAATATTTTCCTGTTTCTCTGTTGATGTTTACTGGATCTGCTATGCTTCTCAAGGTCAGCCGACAATTTTGACGCACAATTTGATGAATTTTTGGAATGTTTTCATCAGTTCTGCTTGTGACTGGCTGCCCTGACCTCTCTTCATCAGGGACATGTTCTTTCCCCTCAGAAAAATGTTTAATCCATTTGTACACTTGTTTTCTTCACGGCATTATTCCCATAAACTTGGACTAAAAGTCCCTGATTTCACTTCCACTCTTGCAAGTTTAACAAGAAATTTAATGTGTGTATGTTGCTCTAACTCAAGTTCAGACATTCTCGCGACAGCATACAAAAACACAACAACAATAATGAACGCTACTCAGCAAGACACCGCCACACGTCAGCACGAACACAGCTGTGAGATACTGATATACCAAGGTTATGAAACCTTACTAAGCTGTTTGTACAGTGCTGCCAATGTAAGCACACGGTGGCAAGTTTGTGAACTTGTTAGACTGCGTATACTTTCGTATTTACTTTCAATGTTGAAGGGCATGATGGCTGCTTGTGGATCAACCAAATACATTTTTCATGTTTTCAGCACTCACAATGCTTTATATTGTGATGTCCTCTTGAGTGATGCCATTTATTTCAGCCCTGAGAACCCCTTGACTCAATAGTCAGTTTGCACACGCTGATTGACTGAATCTTATTGGGTTGTTAGAAAAGTCATAATGCATGTTTGCGACAGATGGCACTAGTTCATTTTTGGAAGTACTAGAGTCATTCGTAACATAGCATCTATGTTATTGCTATGTCATTTGACAGCTGACAGTTCTAGCTTCATTCTAAAAAAAAAATTGAGCAATTTGGTTGAGTTTTAGAGATTTTACAACAAGTTGAAGACGGAAGACTAAACTGTGCATTTTTGTCATATTTTACTGTTTTACTTCCATAAAGGAAAGAATGCGCGTCAAGCTTGTGAAAAGTTGCATCAAGTTTACGGTGACAATGCTCTACAAGAATGTCAGTGCCAACGATGGTTCATGAAATTCCGTGCTAGTGATTTTGATCTCAGTGACGCTCCTCGATCAGGGAGGCCCAACTGAGGTTGATGGCGACAAAATAAAGGCATTGATCAGGCTGGCCGAGTGGCACATTGGTTAAGAGTTGGCTTGGGATGCCAGCTCTGAGAAGCAGGGCCCCAGTTCGGATCCCACATGAGGGCCAGTGATGCTGTGCCCTCTATAGCTAAGATGGTGAACAACAATTAGACTTGAAGCTGGGCTGCTGCCGTGAGTGGCTGGCGACAGCTTAGGCTGCAGTGAAGCTGCAGTGGGCTGCCGTAAGCTACTGTGAGTGGCTGGCAGTCGGCGTGAGCTGCCAAGAGCTGCTGTGAGTGGCCGTCCAGTGGCCGGCGACAGATCTGCCTCACCCGGGAAAAGCGCAATGATAATACCAACATGGGCCAGTGAAGCGATGTCCTCCACAACTAGACTGAAGAACAAAAGGATAGCAACTTGTCTGTTCCCCTTCCCCAATTCCCCAATGCTGTTCCCCTCCTCTAATTTGCAATAAAATCTTAAAAAAAAAGGCATTGATCGAGAAACCCACGTTACACGACACGAGAGATTGCAGAAACATTGAACATCCATCATTCAAGCATTCACAACCACCTGAAGAAGGTGGAATACGTAAGCAGGCTCGATATTTGGGTTCTGCATGAACTCAAAGTTAAGTTCATTTGACAGCATGTATAAACATCTGCGATATGCTCATTAAACGTGAGGAAAACAATTTTTTTTTTTGAAGAGACTGATAACTGGTGATGAGAAGTGGATTGTTTATAACAATGTGGTGCACAAACAGTCTTGGTCCTGATGTGATGATTCACTTCAAATGACATCGAAAGCAGACATTCACCAGAGGAAGGTTATGCTCTCAGTGTGGTGGGATTTTAAAGGTGTCATGTTTTTCGAGCTCCTACCAAGGAACCAAACAATCTATTCGAATGTGTACTGTCGGCAATTGGACAGGTTGAATGAATCCATCATCGAGAAACGTCCAGAGCTTGTTAATTGTAAAGGAGTTGTGTTCCATCGTGACAATGCGAGACCACACACACAAGTTTGATCACCTGTCAAAAATTATTGGAGCTTGGGTGGGATGTGTTGCCACATTCACCATACTCTCCTGACCTTGCGCCGTCAGACTTGCACTTGTTTCACTCTCTTCAAAACTCCTTGCGTGGTATCATGTACAATTCAGATGAGGCTGTAAATCAGCCCCTTGTTCAGTTTTTCTCAAAGACAGGTCCTTCTATGAAGGAGGAATTATGAAGCTCACTGAAAGATGGTAGAAGGTTATCGAACAAAACGGGCAATATATCATTGATTGACCTTTGTTCTTCATATAAATAAATGACCTTTGAAAAACAGACAAAATACGTCATGACTTTCTGACAACCCAATAGTTCACACAGCAGGCGCCTGTTTTGAGGAACTCTCCTTAATCTGGGACATCTGCTTACCCCATTACTAAGATAATATGTCAAGTTTTCACCTAGTTTCAATAAGGTGCTCGTTTCATAACAATTGGGAGAAATTTCAGGGTGGCAGTGATGATTTTAAGAATTTATCTAGATTTCTCATTTGCCAGTGGGTCACCTTTAGCACACTATAAATGCTTTATTAAATATTGTAAACCCAATCTAGGGCATTAAGAGCCTAAATCATAGTCAAGGTCTCAACTTGTAAGGTTCCAAAGGTGGTCTATCTTTGGGAAATCTCCCTGAGAAGACCAAAGCTGCTTTGTAACAAACAGGACCCACTGCAAAAAAAACTTGTACTGACATCTTTTACTGGCATCTCCAGATGAATTTAAAGTTGGTAGGATGGCCTACAGGAGGTGTTGAGTTGTAAGACATACCAGCTGTTGCCATTCTTTCTTCAAATGCTGTGCTCCACCTCCTCATCTTCCAGGTGAACCAGAGTTCTTCTGATTTCCCTGATTTATGTCCATAGTGGTTGCCTGCCAGTTTCCCTCCTTCCATGTTTGGTATAGATATACATCTCTGTAACTTATCTGCAAAGGGTTGTAACCTTCTGTTCACTGAAGATGAATGCTAGTAGTAGCTGTTATTACAGTAGGGTGGAATTGGTGCCGAATGCCAGATTGATGGGAAGTCCTACCTGGACGAGGTTTAGCAACCACCAGAACATCATTTGAGGAAACTCCCTTTGAATGGACAGTAAGTCCTTACGTAATGTTGTCGATAGGTTTTGTGAAATTAAGTGAACCAACATGAAGAAATCAGTTTACCATAGGCTAATTGACATAAACAATAGTTAAGTTCTTATGGCATCTCATCAACATTAGAATGAAATAACATTGAATAAAACGACATTTGAGGACCTGCTTATATTTCTCAGTACTTAGCTTGCCACCACCTCATCAATTCCTCCTTATTGTCAGGCAATAAAATGAAGGACCATTTACTGCCTAATTGACCATAAGGTATGCTCACTTATGTTTGTTAACCATTCCCATAGACTTCCTTCAAATCTCATTAATGGGCCTGTGAGACCCTTCTCTCTCCTCTTAGAGAAGCCATGTTCTTTTTTTTTTTTTTTTAATTTATTTTATTTTTTTTAAGCTGAGCCATCCTGCCACCTGTTGGCAGCTCAGTGGCAGCTCAGCTTGGGCCGTGAATCGAACTGGTGACCCTGTTGCTTAACAAACTGAGCCACTCGGCCAGCTAGAAAGCCATGTTCTTAACAGCATCACATTCTCATCACCAAACTGTCAAGAACTGTGAAAGAGGTCTATGATTTACCCTTCTTATATGGTAACTAGTTAGGAGACAGAATTCTGGGTTAGAGATCAAGGATAGTTTATTACTTATAGCAATATCCAGAGTATCAATATTTTTGCACCGTTTCCTCAAGACCCAGTTTCCATAGGGCAATGCAGAGAGGGCCAGATGACATCTGCTTATATAGTCTGTTGCATTGCAGTAGAGGAACCCTGAGTTACGGGCTCCTGAATCTTGTAATGGACAGTAAGCATGGCTATCCTTTGCTCTTAAGATAAACGCTCTGATGGTCCAGAACAATACACAAGTCATTGCCTCACTCACAAGACATACAGAAGTAGTAGATACTCACGTGGAATTGTCTCCCAACACATAACAATTCTCAAATTGAGTGGTTTAATACAATGTTTATTTTTTATTCACAGCTAAGTCCAAAACAGGTGTTCATGATTGGCAGACAGCTTTCTTCCAAGCCATGAATCATCAGGAACTTAGGTTTCTTCCATCATGAGACTCAGCCTTCTTTTCACTGTTGCTTCTATGGCTGTCACACTCATTTGCATTAATGTCTAGAAGAGGAAGGAGCACGGACACTAAATAGTTGGGGCTTTTAAGAACCAGGCTGAGATGACACACGTTATTTTTCTTTCAGATTGTATTTGGCTAGAATCCAGTTAAATGGCCACATCTAACTCAAAGGAAACTAGGAAATGTCTAGTTATATTTTGAGTACAAAAAAGAAATGGTTTTGGTGAATAGCTGTCTGACTGTCTCTACCTCATTTTAGTCCATTCTTTTTATTAAGCCATATGTAATTCTAAAATTCAAACAAGGCAGATCGTTTTTGAAAATGCAAGTTATTTTTTTAAAGACCCACTCCAGAATCCACCATCTAGAAATAACCATCAACACTACTAAAGAGACATTCCAGATGTCTTTTTTCTATACAGAGATAAAAAGGATGGTTTGAGCAATAAAAATTAACCTTGTTAAAATGATGTAGTGCTATTAATTTTTTTTAAATATTAAAGTCAGATTTGGCTATGCAGAAGAAAAATTGAAGTAAAATAGATAACATTATTGAACTTAAGTGTCAGTTCCTTACCACAATAGAAATTATTTCCTTAAATATATCTTTAAGTTTAGTAATAGAGATTATAAAATAAACAACATTGAGCGGTTAAGGCTGTCTTCCCAGTTTAGATTCTTCTAGCTGTAACAGAATATTGCTAAAGCAATAGGAAATTTGTTTTGCATAAGTTCAGAGGTTAGGCTTTTCTAAGAGTGGTTAATTTAACAATAGCCAATTCAACAATGGTAGGGCATTGTTGTCTTTCAGTGTTCTCTTGTCTTTTGTAGGCATGGCTGCCAGGTCACTATAGTTGTTCCAAGGGTCATGGCCTAACATTTAAGCATCTAAAGGCAGGAAGGGAGTACCTTTTCAAGAGAGAGAACAGAAAATTTACCTTTTTATTTTATTATCCTGACCTAAATGTATCCCAGACTTAAAGCTAAGGAGAATAGATTTATCTTAATTGACTTAGATACATCCATGTTCACAAGTGGGCTGGAGTATAGGGCCACTTTTATGAGAATATGAGAGAGTGATTAGCGAGGATATGAGAGAGTGATTAGCCAAAGAAAACCAGGGACTTTGTCTACAAGAAAGGGATTTATGTGAAATTACAGTTTGGTGGCAAACTGTTATGTTTTGTTTTTAACTACATGCTTTGAAAGCTATATTGAGCTCCTGCTTTGAAAGGCTAATAGTACCCCCATGCTCTCTCATTTCCTGCTATCCAATTTGTTTGTTTGTTTTTATAGACATTTATGGTTTATTTTTCAGGTCTGTGAAATGTTGTGTAAACATAATCCAAATTTTTTAGGTATTCTGTATTTAATTTAAATTTCTTAGATGGTCACTGTTGCTACTAGTCCTTTAAATCACAGCTTTCCAGTAAGTTCTTTATTTCATCTCTTAAATTGGTTCAGTTTTATTGTCAAGTAACTTTTTCAAGAACGAGATCTTAGGACCTATATTCTCTGAGTTTTTTCATAATGGAAAGTGTTTACTTCTTGCTTTAATTTTTGAACTATATCTTGGCTGTATATAGTATCATTGGGTCACCTTTTCTTTCCCCTAATGGTCTGGAATATTGCTTGGAGAGGACTAAAGGCAGTCACCCCTACCACACACACACATATTTTCCCTTTTTGCGTTCTACTGAGTTTAACTACAATAAGTCTTGCTGTTAAACATTTATAACAATTTTTCAGAACGCTTTTTTTGCAGAGTTTATTTTGTAAGCATTTACATTTGAATAAATCTGTGCCCCATTCTTTGAATTCTCTACTTTAAGGAGACAAGTAATCCTTATGTTTGGTTATCTTTGTTTTCTGTAGCATTAGTTCCTTTCTAACTGCTTTAATGTCTGCTATTTTTCATTTGTATCACTGATTATTTCATGTCTTTCTTTTAGCAATATTTTTATATTCTTTTCCTTGCTGTTTTTACTTTATTTACTAATTCTCTTTTAGCTTTTAAATCACTTTAATTTTGCATTCCCAGAGTTTTTTTGTTTGTTTGTTTGGTTTGGGTTTTTTTACCCATTTCTGTTTATTATCTTGTTCTTGAGCTTTCTTTGATCTTATGCTCAAATTAAGTTTTATTTAGCATGGGGTGGTTTTGAGAAATATCTTTATGCTGAATTCTGTTTACTCCTAGGTTGAGATTTTTGGTTCTTTTGCATGTTATGCTCTTTATATTGTTTATTTTTGGGCCGTAGTCGCTGCCATACAACTTTTTGTCATCTTGCTCATGCTTGGGAGACTCTTTAGACATTGGCTTTACTATAAGTTAGGTAATTTCTTGAATAATATTGTGTGGGGGAGGAAGAAACTTTCTCTGCCCTCAAGGTTCTTTCGCTGATCTAATAATAAAATAGGTATAAGACAGATTGGTAAGAGAAAATAACCAATTTTAATACATAAGGGAACCCCTTATACATGAGAGTCAGAGACCCCACATGAACAAGATGTTCAGAGATAGAAAGTGAAATGGGTAATGAGACCTTCTGAGCTAGGGATGAAGTAAGGTGCCTTGGGAGCTTCAGAGGGTCAGTGCAGGATGATAAGAGCAGATGTTTAGTAAATAAAAGTTTACCCTGCCCTACAGATAGGTCAAAAGGGGTTATCTCTGATAATCTGTTATTATGGGCAAGGCTCCTGGTAATTCAAGTTCTACTAGGTAGTTAAGGGAGGGGCAGAAGTTTCTTTTAGAACCCTAGGCTAAAGTTACCTTTAGCTCAAAACAATCTACATACCACAGAGGTACATCTTGGGGTGACTTGATCTGAATCTCTCTACACCTGCCTTTTTCCCTTTCTGATTTTTTACTTTGTTTTTACACTTAAAAAGCCTTTCTTTCCTTAAAGTTTAGATAAAGATTTAAAAAATATTTTCTTCCAGCCTCTTAGATTATTTTAATTTTTATTTAACTCTTTAAAATAATGCACCTGGATTTTATTTTGTATAAGATACTTTCCCCAAAATTACTAACCAGTTTTTTCTAATATAATTATTAGATAATTTTAGTCTTTCCCTGCTGATTGGGAATTCCTTCCTTATCATATGCTAAATATTTACATATAATTGAGTCTTCCTAGAATTTCCTTTTGTTCTACTCATCTGTTCAAATAAACCTCTTTAGTGAATGTCATTAGATTGCTTTGATTCATATTTTACAGGCCAATAATATGAATATAATTTATTCATAGTCTGTTTCCCTGAACATTTGTAACCTCATCTCAGAATACATTTCCTTTCCTTTTGCATTTTTTGGTTTTTTTTAAAGATTTTATTGGGGAAAGGGAACATTGTGTTTTTCCAGGACCCATCAGCTCCAAGTCAAGTTGTTGTCCTTCAGTTGTAGTTTTGGAGGGCACAAGCTCAGCTCTATGTCCTGTTGCTGCTTTTAATCTACAATAGTTGCCGGCAGGTATGGGGTGCAGGCACAGGGCACAGTCCACCATCCCATGCGGGAGTCGAACCAGCCAGCAGCCTTGTTGCACACTGAGCCATCCTGCGGCTACTCAGCTAAAGGTGCCGTGTTCAATCTTAGTTGGGGAGGGAGTGGGTGGGGGACACGGGAGCGTGCAGCCCACCATCCCATGATGGAGGCGAACCGGGCAACCTTGTTGTTAATTTTAAGAGCACATGCCCTCACCAGCTGAGCTATCCGGCTGCCTGTTGGCAGCTCAGCGGTAGCTCAGCTCAGGTGCAGCTCCCTGGCCCATGTGAGAATCGAACCAGTGACCCTGTTGCTCAGAGTTTGCGCTCTAACCAACTGAGCCATTCGGCCAGCCCTCAGGATACATTTCTTGATGTATCACAGAAGACCAGGGTTCTGTATTATTCCATGATCACCTACATATATTTCCATTCTCACACATGTACATGTGCCTTTTACTCTTCATGTGTTTTCCAAGTTTTTAGAGTTTGTTTACCTTATTGTTTTCAGGGTCATTCACTATTATCCCAGCTTTTGTAACCTTTAAGAATAAAGCTCAGTATGGGAAGTAGAATATGAAGATAGAAAAGCTCCTTTATTATCTTTATGGGAGAAAAGGATCATTTGAATCTCATATTTATAAATTAGATTGTATAATTATATTTGATACTTTGGTGTATACAAAAAGAAAACTAATGTGTTACTTTTAATTTGTACTTTCTTTGACTCCCATTCTAGTCTTGTTTTGGTTATCTACTATTGCTTGATAAACCACCCACAACTTTTAGTGGCTTATAACAGGCAGAACTAAGCAGGAACAATTAATCTTTTTACCATATTATATCAGCTGGGTTTATTTATGAGACTACATTCAGCTGGTGGTTGGCTGGGTGGTCCAGGACTGTCTTATTCACATGTCTGGGCATAGATGGTGCTGGCTGTAGGCTGCGGTACCTTAGGTCTTCTCCATGGGGCCTATCAGGAGAGAGTGAACTGATTCTTTACGTGGTGGGACCCAAGGGAGCAAAGGTGGAAGGAAGCCATATAAGACTTCTTAAAGCTCTAGGCTCCCGGACTCGCACAACATCCCTTCTGCTACATCCTCTTGGCCAAAGCAAGCCACAAGGCTAACCCAAGTTCATGGGAGTGGAGAAGAAGACATCTTAGGATGGGAGGAGCAGTGACATCATAACAAAGAAATAGAGGCATGATTCCTTAGTGGTGGTTATTATGATCTGTCACAATTAAAATAACTTTAGAGGAAGAAAGTTTACTTAAAAAGCCTGAATAAAAACTATTATTGTGGCGTCTTACATTCTGTGTTGCTGAAGTATTAACATTGCAGTCAAGAGATGTCTTACGTAATTAGATCAGGAATTAAAGGCAAAAAACGGCAGTACTTGTGTTTTATAGTCAAACATCTGTCCTTAACTTTTATGCTTTTTGTTTTGTTGGGATATAACCTCTTTTAGGACAGGGCCAATGATATTAATGTTTCATGCATTGAACAGAAGTGTTCCGAATTGTTAATTTTAAGTACTATGAGAAATAAGTAAGTTGAATTAACTTTAAATAGTAGCAAATTTCACACCCAATACCAGTTCTTACCTCTTGATTCAAACAATTGAGAACAATTTGGTTGAAATTTTAAGACATTAAGTAAAGTTGGGCTCTTAATATGTAATTTCTCATTTAATTGAATTTCTTCTTAAATTCGGTTTTTCAATTTTAGGACTTCAAAGCAAAGAAGCACACCATAACCTTAAATTACTTTTGTTAGTGATAACTAAATCGTCTATTTTCTGAGTAAACCTAGGGGAGAGAATTTCTTGCCCTGGTTTCTAGTTTGCGAGCCATAGAATTTAATGCATGATGTTAGAGAATCTGATGCTATTCTGATGTAATAGTGCTTTTTTTTTTTAAAGATTTTTATTGGGGAATTGGGGGGATGGGAACAGTGCTGGGGAATTGGGGAAAGGGGAACAGACAAGTTGCTGTTGTTTTG
>NW_017731784.1:873914-878913 GCF_001890085.2 Hipposideros armiger
TGGAGGGCAGTGTCACTGGCCCTCATATGTGGGATCCGAACCGGGGCCCTCTGGCATCCCAAGCGAGTTCTTAACCATCGCGCCACTCGGCCGGCCCGTAATAGTGCTTTTAAAGTGCTATTTATAAAATGTACATAAAAGTATTTTGTGTTTTTTTGTTTTGTTTTGTTTAAGATTTTTATTGGGGAATTGGGGGAAGGGGAACAGACAAGTTGCTGTCCTTTTGTTCTTCAGTCTAGTTTGGAGGACATTGCTTCACTGGCCCAAGTTGGCACCATCATTGCGCTCTTCCCCGGGCGAGACAGATCAGTCGCGGGCTTCTGGACGGCCGCTCACTGTGGCGGCTGGCTGCTCACGCTGGCTGCCGGCTACACACGGTAGCCCATGGCAACCCACTGCAGCAGGGGCTGCAGACTATGCTGTCGCCAGCAACTCACAGCAGCCCAGCTCCAGGTCGAGCTGTTATTCAGCATCTCAGCTGCAGAAGGCAGTGTCACTGGCCCCCATATGCGGGATCCGAACCAGGGTGCCCTGGCGTCCCAAGCCAGCTCTCAACCAACACGCTACTCGGCCGGCCCTATTTTGTGTTTTTAATGAGAAAAAAAATACAGCTTGTCAGAGATAAATGTAGCAAACAATTACAGACTTCAGTTGTTTATATATTATGTTATTCAAGGATGAGGGAGCTAAAGTAACTTAAAGTAACTTACACTAGTATTAGTATATATTTCAATTTATACTAATATATATTCCCCATGTATAAGACGCACCCCTTTTCAAAAAATTTGAGGTCTAAATACTGGGTGCGCCTTATATAGTGGTTGTATGAGTGCAAAAACAAACGTGAAAAAAAACGGGAAATGCCGGTAAAAAAAAATCTGCAACCACTGTATAAGATGCACCAGTTTTTAGACCCCACATTTTTCAAAAAATGGTGCGTCTTATACATGGGGAAGTATGGTAGTAATGCTATAATGTAAGTCATGACTAGTATTGTTTATAAAATAATACAATTAGAAGTGATTTTTAAGTGATATTTTGACAAGTATTCATTAACATTTTAAATTACTAAGCACAATTATAAAAGAATCTCATCTTTATTGTGTGTGTGTTATGAGTTAAATTGAATTTTACATCTCTTCATTTTTTAGAAATATAAAGAAAAGGATAAACACAAACAAAAACACAAGAAACAACCAGAACCATCACCTGCATTGGTTCCTTCCTTGACTGTTACTACAGAAAAAGTAAGTTTTAAGTGCCATTTTTTGTTTTATGTAATAACCAGTTATGTGCTGAGTTTTACCTTTAAGAAGTATTATCATTCCCAGTGTCCTGGTTCCCTGTAACTTTTCCATCCTCTAACTTACATTAAGCACTTTGACATTCCCATTTTTTAGTTTTTAATCTACCTTCTGTTATTCTCTACTTGTTTCCGAAGAATGTTAAGATAACCAGTGGGAAGCATCACTGAGGTTAGAATTTGGGCTATGGAGTAGGCTTCATCCACCTGTGATTTTGAATTCTGGCTTCACCACTTACTTAGCTCTCAGACAGGTTAATTAACCTCTTTGTAACTGAATTTCATCATCCGTAAAGTAGGGGAAGTAATTATTGGAATTGAATGAGGTATAATATATGTAAAGCAATTAGAACAATGTCTGGTTCATAGTAAGTGTTACTAGTAAATGTTAAATATTATTAAGATTATTATCACATGGTTAATGTGAAAACAAGTGGAGGCAGGGACAGGTGTCAGGGACAGAGTAAACAAGGGTGGGGGGGTACAGTAGGAGATGATGCCAGGTAAGGGGCCAATCACATAGGGCTGTGTAAGCCAGTGGAACGACTTTGTTTTTTAGTTTGAGTGTAAGTGAGCCATTGGAAGTTCTGAACTGATATGTAACACAGTCTGACTGAGGTTTCTTAAGGACCTCCGGCTGCTTCCTTGTGGATAAACTGTAGAGAGTCAAGAATGACAGCAGGGAGACCATTAGGTTATTGCAACAATCCAGAGAGAGATGGGGTAACTTGGAGGTGGTGAGAGACGATTAGACTCTGGATGAATATATTTTAATGGTCTTTAAATTGATGTAGAAGTATAAATTTGAAAAGCTAAACCTGCCTCTTCCCTTTCTGATTTTTTATTTTGTTTTTATACTTAGAAAAGTCTTTACTTCCTTAAAGTTATACAAAGATTTTTCTGAATACTTTTTTTTAGCTTCTTAGATTATTATTATTATTATTATTATTTTTAAATTTATTGGGGGACAACCATGGTCATTGCTTTTCATGCTACAATAGCATAGTTGACTCTTTTAGGGAGGGCACAGCTCACAGTGGCCCATGTGGGAATCGAACTGGCAACCTTGGTGTTATCAGCACCACAGTCTAACGAACTGAGCTAACCACCCCCAGATTGTTTTAACTTAACTATTTAAAATAATCCATCTGGATTTTGTTTTATTTTGTATAAGACACTTTTCTTCAAATTATTAACCAGTTTTTGTAGTGCCATTATTAAATAATTTCACTCTTCCCTGCTGATTTGGAATCCCTTCTTCATCATATGCTAAATATTTATATATAGTTGAGTATTTTCTTGGAATTTCCTTTTCTACTCATCTGTTAAAATCAGCCTTTTTACTGAATTTCATTAGACTGCACTGATTCATATTTTACAGCTAATAATATGAATATTATTCATAGTCTATTCCCCTGAACATTTGTAATCATCATCTCAGGATACATTTCTTGATGTATCACACAAGACCAGGGTTCTGTATTATCCCATGATGACTTACATATATTTACATGTACGAGTATGTACATGTGCATACACCGTTTACTCTCATGTGCTTTCCATGTTTCAGAATCAGATCACCTCTCACCAACTGATTTAAACATGGGTAATGTCATAATCAGATTAGTTCTGGTAGATTTAAGGCAAAGAATCTGGTGAGGCTTTGAGTGTTTGAAAGGGATAGGTGGATAAATGGTAGAAGACTTGAGTCATAGATTCCTTTTAGGAAGACAGTGTCATTTTATTGTTGGTTCACCACACTTTTTTACTTTCTGTTGGTGGAAACAGGAATAGGTCAGGAAATACAAGGGTGAGTGTTACTATGAGCCTCAAGGCTTCTTTTAGAACCCATAGTTCATATCAGTAGAGCATATTTAAATTGCAAATCAGGGAACTTTAAATTCATGACTGTAACTTAAATACCTGTACTTACCTAGCCAGTTTTTGATTGCACGTTTTTGAACCTTGCATTTGCCATTTCTTATACTGTAATAACAAAATTCCATTTTAGTTATTTCTTTATTAACTTAAAGTTCATTGTACTGGTCTTAAAATTTTTAGTTGCACTTTTTCCGTGGCTAACTTTTAAATCGGACTCAAAAATGTTTTTCAAACTAGGCATTAGCAACAATAACTTGATATGTCATGTTAATGTGGTGTCACTGTCATCTGTTCTGTACTGCAACTATAATTTATCAGTGTAATATTTTCCTATGAATCTTTGATAACCATGGTTGTGGAACATACAACTTTTCTATATATATATGCTATGAACAAAGCAGGATTTCATATTAATCATTAACATTATTACCAGGATGACCATAAATGTATAAGTGCCTTTCCTAGAGACATAGCTTGTAGTTGTTATCATTGGGAAGTTTAGGTTTTTAGGTAAAAAAGGATTAGATTGAACAAACGAGATTAAGTATCTGCAAACTTGATTCAGAGAATCCTCTAATATGAAAAAACAAATTGAGTTGGCAGAAAAGGAGGCCTACCTGTTTGTAGGATGGTATGGTTGCTTCCCTTGATTTCCTCAGTTTTTAGTCTTTCTGAGCACTTCAAACCTGTTTTCTTTTTTTATATACCGTGTTTCCCCGAAAATAAGACCTAACTGGAAAATAAGCCCTAACATGATTTTCGGGGTGCTTGTAATACAAGCCCTACTCCAAAATAAGCCTCAGTTAAGATTGTCAGCCAGACATGACTGTATTTGAATAAATGTAGATTTTTGTACATGAATAAAATACATCTTTTGGAACAAAAATTAATATAAGACCTGGTCTTATTTTCTGGGAGACATGGTAATACTAGTACAAAAGTATACTATCCAAGAAAGATAAGGGGAAAAAGTCTTAGCTATTGACCTTTAAAAAAAAAAAGTTTTGTTTTACTTTTTAAATACCGTTGACATTCAATATGTCAGGAGTAGTTTCAGGAGTATAGAACAGTGGTCACACATTTATATAACTTAACAAAGTGATTTCCCCATAAGTTAGCTCTTGACTGTGAGTAGATTTGTTTGGTGTCAGTGTTCTGTTTCTGATAAAATTCCTGGATGTGTGTAAGTCATAGTTAAGTTGTATTTTTAAATTTGTAGCAAAACTGAGCCTGATATCTTATTGGAAGTCATTTTATTTAACACATTACTTTTTTTTATTACTAGAAGATGTAGTAGTTGTTTCTGACCTTCATTGTAAATAGCTCACAGTCTTTATTTTAATCTTTTAAATTTTGGGGTGATTTAGGTTAAAGTAGTTTTAAAAGGTTTTCTGTGTACCAAAGATACTTGATCAGGTTTTCTTCTATCTTTTGTCCTTGCAGTATTTTTAGGAGAGGGTAAATGAGGATCTAATTCTAAGTATATCTTTTAGTTAGCTGTTAAATTTTATTCTGTTTATCTAAGACTTCTTAATGTAGAGCAAAATTTTTTCTGTAAAATAGGTTAACTGATTTTTTTTTTTTTAAGATTTTTATTGGAGAATTGGGGGAAGGGGAACAGACAAATTGTTGTCCTTTTGTTCTTCAGTCTAGTTTGGAGGACGTTGCTTCACTGGCCCAACTTGGCACCATCATTGCGCTCTTCCCCGGGCGAGACAGATAAGTTGCCGGCTTCTGGACGGCCGCTCACTGCGGCTGCTGGCCGCTCACGCTGGCTGCTGGCTACACACGGTAGCCCATGGCAATCCACTGCCA
>NW_017731784.1:878953-890514 GCF_001890085.2 Hipposideros armiger
GGCTGCAGCCTATGCCGTCGCCGGCAACTCACGGCAGCCCAGCTCCAGGTTGAGCTGTTGTTCAGCATCTTAGCTGTGGAGGGCAGTGTCACTGGCCCTTATATGTGGGATCCGAACTGGGGCCCTCTGGCGTCCCAAGCCAGTTCTTAACCATCGCGCCACTCAGCTGGCCCGGTTAACTGATTTTGTCAAATATTTAATTTTAAAATTTTTATATGTTTCTTTAAAGGTTAACTTTTAAAGAAATCATTAGGACTTTTAAGTTATAATTAAATCCAGGTATAGGTTTATTCTCTATTTTAACTCTCCCTATTCTTTGCCTGTATTATTCTGCAACACAACACGTTTAAATGCTAATCCTTAAAAATGTTTTTAGTAAACTTAAATTTTAAGGAAATACACACACATGTACACACAATAAATAATCTTATGACAATAAAGGTATTTAAAAGTTGATTGTATCAAATATGTTAGACCTTTTGTTAAACTTTCTTGAGATACAGTTGACATTTGCACAAATTTAAAGTGCAATTTTCGATGAAAAACCATCACTACAATCACTAGGTAAAGTTCCCTTGTGACAGTGTAATCCCCTTCTCCTTGTTTTCTGACCCCTATGCCTGCCCTGGCAATGGCTGTTCTGCTTTTTGTCACTGTAAATTAGTTTGAATTTTCTAGAATGTTAAAATTGGAAATATACAGTGTGTCCACTTTTTTATCTGACTACTTTCACTCAGCTTAATTATTTTGAGACTCATCCATGTTATGTATCAACAGTTCATTCTTTTTTATTTCTGACTACTATTGTATGGACATACCATGATTTATTCATTCAAAAATTGATGGACATTCAGGTTGTAGTTTTGGGCTATTGCAAATAAAGCTACTAGAACATTGTACAAGTCTTTGTATGGACTTATACTTTTATTTATCTTGCAAAAATACTAAGAAGTGAAATAGCTGGGTCACCTGGTAGGTGTATTCTTAATTTTTTTTTTCTTTTCCAGATTTATGGGGGATTTGGGGGAGGGGAACAGCACTGGGGAATTGGGGATGGGGAACAGACAGGTTGCTATCCTTTGGTTCTTCTGTCTAGTTGTGGAGGACGTCGTTTCACTGGCCCATGTTGGTATTATCATTGTGCTCTTCCTGGGTGAGGCAGTCGCTCACCACCATTTGGACGGCCGTCATTCACGGTGGTTCACGGTAGCTCACACCAGCTGCTGGCCACTCAAAATGACTGCTAGCCACTCGAGGTAGCTCACGGCAGCCCATTGCAGCAGGGGCTGCAGCCTATGCCGTCAACTCATGGCAGCCCAGCTTCAGGTCGAGCTCTTGTTCACTATCTTAGCTGTAGAGTGCAGTGTCACTAGCCCTCATGTGGTATCCGAACTGGGGCCCTGCTGCTCAGAGCTGGCGTCCCAAGCCAGCTCTTAACCGACGCGCCACTTGGCCAGCCCTCTGCTCTGATTTTATTTTTTCCTTTATCTACTGCTTATTTTGGGCTTACTTTACTCTTCTTTTTCTAACTTCTAAAGGTATGAGATGAAATTTGAGACCTTTCTTTTTTCTAACATTGGCAGCTTAAAAAACTAATAAATTTAATTTTTAGAGTAGTTTTAGATTCATAGGGAAATGGAGTGGAAAGGACAAAGATGTCCTATGTAACCCCATCCTCATACACATACAGCCTCCCCCACTGTCAGCGTCCCACACCAGAGTGGTACATTTGTTACAAGCTGTGACTCGACATTGACACTTCATTAGTGCTCAGAGTCCACAGTTGACATTAGGGTTCACTCTTGGTGCTGTTCATTCTATTTTATGGGTTTTGACAAATGTTTAATGGCATGTATGCACCATTGTAGTAATAGTCTACAAAATAGTCTCACTACCCTAAAATTTCTGTGTTCTTCCTATTCATTTCTCCTTCCTCCCATACCCTGACAACCATTATGTTTTTTTACTCTCTCCATAGTTTTGCCTTTTCCATAATGTCATACAGTTGAAATCATACAGTATGTAGCCTTTTCAGAATTTTTAGAGCAGTTTTAGTTTCACAACAAAATTGAAAGGAAGGTCCTGAGATTTCCCATATACTCCCTATTCCAACACACATAGTCTCCCCTTTTATCAACATCCCTCACCAGAGTGGTAAATTGGTTACAGTCAATGAACCTACATTGACTAATTAACCTTAGGGTTCACTTTTGGTGCTGTATGTTCTGTGGGTTAGGACAAATGTAAAGTGACAAATATCCACCAGTAAAGTATCATACAGAATAGTTTCACTGCCCTAAAAATCCTTTGTTTTCCAACTGTTCATCCTTGCCCCTTCTCATCCCCTGGCAACCACTGACTGATCTTTTTACTGCCTCCATAGTTTTGCCTTTTCCAGAATGTCATATATTTGGAATCATATAGTATGTAGCTTTTTCAGACGAGCTTTTTTTCACTTAGTAATTTGCATTTAAGATTCCTCCAAGTTTTTTCAAGGCTTTATAGCTGATTTCTTTCTAGAACTAAATTATATTCCATTGTCTATATGTACCACAGTTTATCCATTCACCTATAGAAATCCATCTTGGTTGCTGCCAAGTTTTGACAATTATGAATAAAGATCTGTACACATTTGTGTGTAGGTTTTTGTTTGGACGTAATTTTTCAACTCCTTTGGGTAAATACCAAGCAGTGTAATTGCTGGATCACATGGTATGTTTAGTTTTGTTAGAAATTGCTAAACTGTCTTCCAAAATGACCGGATTACTTGGCATTTCCACCAGAAATAGATGAGAGTTCCTTTTTCTTGACATCCTCACCAGTATTTGATGTTAGCAGTGTTGTGGATATTGAGACAGTATAATGGTATCTGTCTCATTGTTTAAATTTGCATTTCTCTGCTGACATAGGATGTGGAGCATCTTTTCTTCTCCTTGTTTGCCATCTGTATATCTCTTTGGTGAGTTATCTGTTAAGGTGTTTGGCCCTTTTAAAAATCAGACTTTATTTTTTTTACTGTTGACTTTTAAGAGTTTTAAATATATCTTCAATAGCTTTTTTTTTTTTAAATCGGATTTGTCGTTTGCAAATATTTTCTTGCATTCTGTGGCTTATTTTTTTCATTGTCTTGACAGTGTCTTTCCTAGCGCAGAATTTTTTTTTTTTTTTGGTTAAGATTTTATTGAGGAGTTGGGGGAGGGGAACAGGCAAGTTGCTGTCCTTTTGTTCTTTAGTCTAGTTGTGGAGGACCTCACTTCACTGGCCCATGTTGGTATTATCATTGTGCTCTTCCGGGGTGAGGCAGATTGGTCGCTGGCCTCTGGACGGCAGCTCTTGGCAGCTCACACTAGCTGCCGGCCGCTCACACTGGCTGCTGGCCACACACAGTAGCTTATGGCAGCCACTGCAGCAGGGGCTGCAGCCTATGCCGTTGCCGGTGACTCACGGCAGCCCAGCTCCAGGTTGAGCTGTTGTTCACCATCTTAGCTGTAGAGGGCAGTGTCACTGGCCCTCATGTGGGATCCGAACTGGGGCCCTGCTGCTCAGAACTGGTGTCCCAAGCCAGTTCTTAACCAACGTGCCACTCGGCCGGCCCGAGCAGAAGTTTTTAATTTTAATGAAGTCCAGCTTACCAATTCTTTCTTTTATGGGTTATTCCCTTGGTGTTGTATCTGAAAAGTTATTGCCAAACCCAAGATTATCCTGTTTTCTCCTTTGTTATAATTTAGGAGTTTTATGTTTTATGTTTAGGTCTGTGATCCATTTTGTCTTGATTTTTGTGAAGGGTGTAAGTTCTGTGCCTGGTTCATGTTTTTGCATGTGTTCATCCAGTTTTAGCACCATTTGTTGAAAAGCATGTCTTTGCTCTATTGTACTGCTTTTACAACTTTGCCAAAGATCAGTTGACTGTATTTATGTGGGTCTATTTCTGGGCTCTCTATTCTGTTCCGTTAATCTGTTTATTTTTTTTTTGCCAATACTACACTGTCTTAATTACTGTAGCTTTATAGTGAGTCTGATATTGAGAAAGGTCAATACTCCAACTTTATTCTTGTTCTTTAATATTGTGTTAGCTATTCTGGGTCTTTTGTCTCTTCATATGCACTTAAGAAATCTGTTTGTCAATATCCTCAAAATAATTTGCTGGAATTTTGATTGAGATTGTATTCAATCTGTAGATGAAGTTGGGAGGAATGGAGTTCTTGATGATATTAAGTCTTCCTATCTAATGAGTTGGAATATCTCTCCATTTATTTAGTTCTTTGATTTTGTTCATCAAAGTTTTGTTATTTTACTCAGATATATGTTCATATTCTGTTAGATTTAAACCTAACTAATTTTGTGGTGTGCTATTGTAAATAGTATTGTGTTTTTAATTTCAAATTTCTGCAAGGTTGCTGTAATTGTTTATTTGTTCTTGGAGTTTTTTTGTTCATTTATTGGATTTTCTGTACAGACAATCATGTCATCTGTGAAAAAAGACAGTTTAATTTCTTCCTTCCCAAACAGTATACATTTTATTTCCTTGTTTTATTACATAAGCTGGGACTTCCAACATGATGTTGAAAAGGAGTGATGAGAGAGAAGAGACATCTTTGTCTTAGTCCTGATATTAGTGGGAAAACTTCTAGTTTCTCATCATTAAGGATGTTAGCCGTAAGTTTTTTGTACATACAGTCAGCCTTCAGTAACCGCAGGTTCCACATCTGCAGATTGAACCGGCAGTGGGTCAAAAATATTTTTAAAAAAGTTATGTTGTCTGTGGCCATACTAACCTGAATGCACCCGATCTCGTCTGATCTGGGGGAAAAGTTATGTTGTTGCTGATGTGTATTATGTAGTTAAACCTATCATGGTTGAGTTTGTACTGAACATGGTACAGATTTTTTTCCTGGTCGTTGTTCCTTAAACAGTACAGTATAACAACTATTTATATAGCATTTACATTGTATTAGCTATTATAAACAATCTAGAGGTGATTTAAAGTATTTGGGAGGATGTGCATAGATTATATGCAAATATTATGGCATTTTACATAACAAACTTGAGCATCCATGGATTTTGATATCCTCCCAGGTCCTGGAACCAATCCCCTGTGGAGACTGGAGATGACTGCATTTCTTTCTTCCTTTTTTTTTTTTTTATCCAATATATACTTTATTATTAATTTTAAAGTAAAAATTTGCATAATCACGTCACCTCCTCACCAGTTCATGCTAGGGATCATGAGATGTGAAAATCAGCATCACAGTAATCAAGAGGAAAGTGAAAAGTATGAAAATGATAAAGCGAGGGGATGCCAACTCTTACGTTTCTGCTTTGTATTTGCTTCTGTAACTAAAGTTGGATAAGTTATCCTGTAATAAAGTGCTTTTCTCTTATCGGGGATGTTGAAGCCGACTGTATTCTTTATTAACTTGAGGAATTTCCTCCTTTATTCTTACTTTACTGAGAGTTTTTATTGTGAATGAGTGTTGGACTTTGTCAAGTGCTTTTTCTGCATCTATTGGTATGGTATGTGATTTTTCTTTTTTACCTTGTTGATGTGATGAATTACATTAATTGAGTTTTGACTATTGACCCAGCCTTGCATTCCTGGGATAAATCTCACTTGATTGTGGTACATATTCTTTTTATATTGTCAGATTTAACTTACTAATGTTTTGTAGAGGATTTTTGCATCTATTTCATGAGGCAGAATGTTATGTAGTTGTTTTTTTTTTTCTTCTAATGTCTTTGTTTTGGTATTAGAGTAATGCTGGCCTTATACAATGAGTTAGAAAGTATTCCTTCTGTTTATATCTTCTGAATGATATTGTAGAGAATTGGTGTGATTTCTTTCTTAAATGTTTGGTAGAATTCACCAGTGAACCTATTGGGGCCTGATGCTTTCTGTTTTGGGGGTTATTAATTATTGATTCAATTTTGTTAATAGACATAGGCCTATTCAGATTGTCTATTTCTTGTGTGGGTTTTGGCAGCTTGTATCTTTCATGGAATTGGTACATTTCATCTAGGTTTTCAAATTTGTGGGCATAAGGTTGTTCATCATATTCCCTGATTATCCTTTTAATTTCCATGGGATCTGTAGTTATGTTCCTTTCTCCTTCTTTCATTTCTGGTATCAGTAATTTGTGTCCTCTCTTTTATTCTTAGTTGTCCTGGCTAGAGGTTTATCAATCTTATTTATCTTTTCAAATCACCAGCTTTTGGTTTTGTTGATTTTTTTTTCTATTGATTTCCTATTTTCATTTCATTGATTTTTTTGTGTGTTTTTTTTTCTGATTATTTTGATTTAATTTGTTTTTAGTTTCTGGTTTCCTAGAGAGGAAGCTTAGATTATTGATTTAAGGTTTTTCTTTTTTTCTTTTATGCATTCAATGCTACACATTTTCCTCTAAGTACCACTTTTGCTGTATCCCACAGATTTTGCTTTGATAAGTAATATTTTCATTGTTACTTAGTTAATAATATTTTAAAGTTTCTCTTGAGCTTTCTTTTTTGACCCATGTGTAATGGAAAAGTGTGTTGCTCAATCTTGAGGCATTCTGGGATTTTCTAGCTATGTTTCTGTTAATTGATTTCTAGTTTAATTCTGTTGTGGTCTGACAGCAGACATTACATATTTCCATTCTTTAAAATTTGTTGAGGTGTGTTTTATGGCTCAAAATGTGATCTGTCTTGGTCAGTGTTCCCTGTGAATCTGAGAACAATGTATATTCTACTGTTACTGGTTAAAGTACTTTATAGATACCAATTATATCCAGTTGATTTGTGGTGCTGTTCAGTTCAAGTATGCCCCTACTGATTTCCTGCCTGCTGGATCTGTCCATTTTTTTTAATAGAGGAGTATTAAAATCTCCAACTATTTGAGTGGATTCATCTAATTCTTTTTGCAATTCTACCAGTTTTCGTCTAATGTATCTCGATGCTCTGTTGTTAGGCACATAAAGATTAAGGATTGTTGTGTCTTCTTGCAGTATTGACAACCTTTATAATTATATAATGCTACTCTGTATCCCTGGTAACTTTCCTTGCTCTGAATTTTCTTTGTCCAAAATTAATATAACTATTCTCTTTGATTTGATTAGTGCTAGCATGGTATATCTTTTTCCATCCATTGATTTTTAATCAATATGCATCTTTATATTTCAAGTGAATTTCTTTAAGACAACCTATAGTTGAGTCTTTTTTTTTTTTTTTGGCTGAGCCATCCTGCTACCTGTTGGCAGCTCAGCGGTTGCTCAGCTCGGGCTGGACTCGAACCGCTGTTGCTCAGAGCTCAAACTCTTGAGCGAGCTCTTAACCAACTGAGCCACTCGGCCGGCCCCCATGAGTCTTATTTTTTGATCCACCCTGAAATTTGTCTTTCAATTGGTATGTTTAGATAGTTTATACAGGCAAGTTTAAAATATGCCAAATTTGTTACTGTTTTTTAAATTTGTCGCCCTTAGCCCTTAGTCTTTATTCATGATTCTTGTCTTCCACATATTTGCTACCTTTTGTATATAGTTTTTAATTGAGCTTTTTTTTTTTTGTAGTTGATTCTAAAGTAAAAATTCAGTTTATTCGTCTGTTTATGACACAGTACACAAGAGGCAAAGTGTTTCACATCATCGATTTCACTTCCAGCTCCTTGGAATGTTCATTTCTTTGGCTAAAAGGAGAGACTAGATGGGAATGCCAGGCAATGCTTAGGCATCTGAAATGAGGATGGAGCAACAGGCTACACTAACATCATCTTGACAGGGATGGGCACAGGGGCTGTTAGTTGCAAGCTGGTTTTCTATAATTGTTAGCTGCAAGCATAAGAGCATTGTTCCTGGACACTCGAGCCATTGGAGACTTCAGTCATCGCCACCATACAGGTACAGCAGCACTTTCTGGTAGTCACCCTTGGTGTCTCGCTGGATGTAGTAGTACAGGGACTTGCCGTACTTTCTCTTGAATTCAGACCTAATTTTCAACATGTCCACTTCACTGCGGGAGACCATGATTCTGATCAGGACCTTATCATGAGTCCCCTTGCCCTTCATGGAGTCGTACAGCCGGTCAGCAAAATACAGGGGCTTGTTCTGGATACACTGGACCAGGTTCAGGAAAGCATTTTCCAGGTCTCCCTTGACTTCCTTCTTGATGCTCTCCAACATATCATAAGAGTTGTAGCTCTTGTACCTTTCAAATACTTTCTGGAGGTGAGACACGCTCCGCTCAGTCATGATGTTGATCCACTTTGGAACATCAGTTCCTTTCCTCTTCACTGTGGCATCATAGAGGTCCCGGGTGTCTTGGTCAATCAGTTCATAATCAATGACAGAGCCATCTTCTGCTCTTCTCCCCTTTGCGAGGGCAACCATCAGCTTGCAGAAGTCCCCAGATGTGTCAGAAACAATGTCCTTCTCCAGATCAGTCTTGTACATTTCCTTGTAGACTCTGTTAATTTCCTGCAGCTCCTGATTGGTCCGTGAACAGATGATCTCAATGAGAGAGTCCTCATCTGTCCCCAACCCCTTCATGGAGGCTTTCAGCTCCGAAGCATCATACTGAGTGGGTGTTTTCAATAGGCCCAAAATCACCATCTCCAGGTGGCCGGACAAGGCTGCCTTCAGCGCTGATGGAAGTTCCTTTTTGGTCCTTCTCTGGTAGGCAAAGGCAATAAATATCCTGTCTCTGCTCATTGCTGTGATTGGTCAAGATGTTTACGATGGTGACCTTATCCACACCTTTGGTCTTGATGGCTGTTTCAATGTTCAAAGCATCCCAGTCGGCATCAAAGTTGGTGTAGGCTTTGACTGAGCTGTATACACTTGGGGGTGTAGAGTGGTCACCCTCCAAAGCTGAGTTTGCACAGGATTTCGTGAACAGTAGATATTTTGCGAGAAGCTGGGCCGAGCGCAGAGAGCTGCAAGCATCCCCAGCCTGGGTGGGGCTTTTATAGCCGCCACATCCTCCCTGTGCGGGCGAGGCCTGCCCCGCCTTAATTGAGCATTTTATATGATTCCATTTTTTCTCATTTCTTACATATCAATTACACTTTTTTCTTCATGGTTGCCCTGGTGTTTTCAATAAGTATTTACAGCTAATTGAAGTACACTTTCAAATAACACTATACTGCTTCACAGTACTACAAGTTCCTTTTAATACAAAATTATTCCTAATTCCTATCTTCCATCCTTTCTGACAATGCTATTATTCATTTCACATATATAAGCATACATAAATATGTATGTATACGTATGCATAAGACTATATAATCAAATACATTGTAGCTATTGTTATTTTGAATAGTTATATCAATTAAGAATAAGAGAAGTCAGTTTTTATTTTACTTTCATTGATTCATTCTCTGATGCTTTTGTTTTTTTATGTAAATCCATGTTTCTGACCTGTATCATTTTTCTTCTGTCTGAAGAACTTGTCACATTTCTTGCAAGGCAGGTCTACTGGCAACAAATTCCTTCCATTTTTGTTTCTATGAGAAAGTCTTTGTCTTTCACTTGTGAACGATACTGTTGTGGTGTGTAGAATTCTAGGTTGTTGTGTTTTTTTCTCTTGATACTTGAAATATTTCGCATCACTCTCTTTTTGCTTGCGTTGTTTCTGAGAAGAAGTCAAATATAATTCTTATCTTTGCTTTTTTAAGACTTTTTCCCCTTAGGGTTCTTTCAGGATTTTTTCTTTTATTTTTGATTTTCTGCAGTTTGAATATGGTATACTTAGGTGTCATTTTTTTGGGCATTTATCTTTTTGGTATTTGCAGAGCTTCCTTGATTTGTGGTTTGGTTTCTAACATTAATTTTGGGGGCGTTCTTAGTCATTATTGCTTCAAATGTTTTTCTTCTCCCCTCCCCTCCGCTCCCTTCTTTTTTTCTTTCTTTTCCTTCTGGTATTCCCATTATACCTTTGTTACACCTTTTATATTAGTTGCCCCATGGTTCTTGGATATAGCGTTCTGTGATTTTCAGTCATTTTTCTCTTTTCTTTAAATTTTTGGAAGTTTCTATTTTCATATCCTCAAGCTCTGAGAAGTTATTGTCTCATAACCAGCAGCCATGCCTGGTCTACTAATGACAAAATCAAGGAATTCTTTATTTCTGTTTCAGTGTTTTTGATCTCAAGTATTCCTTTTTGTTTCTTAGAATTTCCTTCTCTCTGCTTACAGTACCCATCTGTCCTGCATGCTGTCTTTTTACATTAAATCCCGTAGCATATTAATTATAGTTTCAAAAATTCCTGGTCTGATAACTTCAACAATGCTGCCAAAAAATCTGTCTCTGGTTCTGATGCTTGTTCATTCTTTTCAAGCTATATTTACCTCTTAGCATGCCTCATAATTTTTTGTTGAAAGGAAAATATGATGTACTGGATAAAAGGAACTGTGGTAAATAGGCCTTTAGTGATGTGGTGATAAGGCGTGGGGAGAGGGGAGGCATTCTGTAGCGCTGTGATGAGTTCTCAGTCTTTTGATTAGCCTGTGCCGCCCCCCCCCCTGTGAACTTCCCAAGTGATTCTCAACTCACCCCCACCCCCACCCCCACCCCGCCCAACTCTTTTGATGGGATAGGACGCTGCTGGGGGTGAGGGAGTGGAGTTGGATTATATCCCTTACCTATGAACTTTAGGCTCTGATATAACCCTAGCAAGTTATGCTTTGGTAAAATAGCTTCTCCTGTGAGCAGGGCTTGTTAAGAACAGAATACCGTGGCTTATTTTAGAATTGTTCCTTTCCCCCTTCCCTGCCAGAAGCATGAGTGTACTTTTTCTTCTGATACTCACTGTGAAGACCTGGTAGAGCTCCTGGAGGTAAAACTCAAAAAAGTATGTTTTCCCTATGACTGGGTCCTTCTGGAATTTTTATCTCTCAGACTTGTGTCCACACAGAGCCTTCAGCAATTTGTCAATTATGCTTGAGGTTTTGCTACTCTGATACTGGTTCCCATAGAGATTTCTGCTGGTGTACATTGTGATTTTCTATATCCATCTCCCTATTTCTCCAATTTTGGGGCAGATCTCACTGCTTTGGTGGATCTAAGAAGAGCTGTTGATTTTTTTCAGTTTGTTCAGCCTTTTACTTGTTAGGACAGAATGAAGACTTCTAAGTTTCTCATGTGCTGAACCATAATCCAGAAGTGCCGATACGTATAGGCATTTAATGCTATAAACTTTGTTCTAAGCACCATTTACGAATTTTTGTTGTATTTTAATTTTTATTTAGTTGAACAATACCTTGCGATTTCCTCTGACCCATGGGTTACTTGGAAGTGTGTTACTTACAAACACCTGGGAATTTTTCACATATCTTCTTGTCATGGTTTCTAATTTAATATCTTTGTATTATATAATTTCTTTAAAATTTTCCAAAATTAAAAAATGACACAACATGGATTATGTTGTTAATGTTCTGTTTGCTTTTCAAAAGAATGTACTCATGGGCCAGCTGAGTGACGCATTGATTAAGAGCTGGCTTGGGACGCCAGAGGGCCCTGGTTCGGATCCCACATATGAGGGCCAGTGACACTGCCCTCCACAGCTAAGATGCTAAACAACAGCTCAACCTGGAG